>NW_025920510.1:0-70494 GCF_902686445.1 Sciurus carolinensis | reverse complement strand
TGTTTAGAATTTCACAAGGTAAGACCCATAGATGATCAAGTCATGTGCCTTAGAGGAGCTATTCCTGTGCTGACAATATAGTCCATCATCTAGAGTGCTTGCCTAGCATGTGCAAGGCCCTTGTTCAAATCCCCATCACTGGGGGACCCTAAAAAAATAGAGAAAACCACTTCTAAGGATGTCAACCCTCCATCCTCTGGAGTTTTTATATTCTTTTCTCCTCTGTACATCAACTGAATCAACACTGTAAAAAAGCACCATTTTCACAGGAAACCAATTTCCACTGACAACCTTTCAGGAGGAAGCTGAGCTCCAAAGGATCAGTATTTCCCAGTCACCTGCACTCCTCAGGGGTACGTGTTCTGTGATATCACTCAATTCTCATTAGTTTATAGGTTATGTGTCTCTCATGAGTATGCTTATGCATATATTTCTTCACTAACTTCTTCAACTATGCAATGTGCACCAGGTTGCAGTGGCAGAAAATTCAAAATGACAATTGCACTGGTCCCTTGGAAACCAAGTCTTCTTAGACACATTCCCATACTCTCTACCATTGAAGGAGTCATCCACACATGAGATGTTTCAATGTGAACCTCAATGACAGCTGGAAATCCAAGAGGTGAGGAAAAAGGACAGCCACCATTGCCCTGGAGTTTCTCAGTCAGTTTTGCTTTCCAGTGACTTACATGTGACTTAATGAATAATGGTAGAAATTTGTGCAGAATTCATGTTAGCTTCTAATGATTGCATTCAGGAGGAGCAGGGGTGATTTACAACCTACTCTCCCAATATCATTGGAGCTCCAGTGTCAAGAGGAATGGAGTCCTTTTAAAGACTCTTGTTAATATTGATGGATTTCCTCAAGAGATGCATAGTAGAACTAGGTGAAGAATAACAAAAACTCATGTTGTGCACTGTTCTCATACTTACCACAGACCTGGGAATTAATGGATTGTACTTTGTAGGGTAAGGAATAACACAAGAACCGCTGTTTGCAATAACTCACACCAGAAGAAGGAGATCAGAGACATTAGGCATGTGGCATTTTGGTGGTGGATAGAAGCAAGTCAAGAAAGAGACAGGATTTGACAATTTTCAAATGCTTGTGGTATACTATTCCTGCTCAATAAGTCCTAATACCCAGTTGGATATTCTAGAACCACTTCTGTTTTAATATTCAGGTTTTGCCCATGTTTAGTCTTCACTTTTGCAATTTTGTAGTGGTTTAGGGTTTAAATCTCTGATATTGTGGTGCACTGTTTATTTGGAGAGCCAGGGTTTAGTGCTGCATATCCCAAATTCAACTCATTTAAATTGTAGGTCCTTGGTGTAGGTGCTGTGATATAAGGAAAGCCTTGGCTCATGTTTCTTGTGCAAAAAAAAAAATAGAAATCAATATATACTCAACTGTCCCTTGCGAGCAACAGGAAAGAGCCAGGAATTTGCTAGAGCATTGATGTCCTTAAAAGGGGAATTAGGTTCGGTAATGATGGTTGCTTACAAAATGAACTGGCAATTAGTACTTCCTGTATTTTTAGAGTATGATGAGGCTGAAGATATATTGTGGAATTTGTAGGTTGACAATGAATGATTTGTTGGTTTCTGAGTGTCTCTTCATCAAAGTTGTTTTTCAGTACCAACACCCTTCTACTTTTCATGCCCCCAAATGTCCTTACTTTGCTATTTTGAATAATCAGTTTGGATGTTTTTCACCATTCCAGTTTCAGTACAGTGTATGTTCAAATCTGTTGTTATGCCCCATAAAACTGTGCTCATCATGTCATCACCAGGCTCTCATTTCATCCAGTGGCTTGTAGTCTGCATACTTATGGGCCTGGTTAGAGGACTCCTGGCAATATCCCACAGGGCCTTGTTCCAGACAGGAATTAGTCTGGTCAAGTGGATGGACACATTTATGAACACAGAAAGACCAGACACTTCTGCATCTCAAGGTGAATTGAGGTACCCCTGGAAATCTCCCAGCAGGTAAATTTATGAGTGCAGCCTAGGTGTTAGACAGCAGTCAAGGAGGTGGGGTACACCTCCTTGTGAGCACAAAACATCTCTCCTTGCATGTCAGATATGTCCTGTCCTCTGTCCAACTTGCTGATTGAATGACTCCCTCCTCTCTTCATAAGCCACCAGATGAGCCACTCACCTTCACTTAGAAGACCCAATTCCCTGGTTCCAGGTGTCTCCTTTCTGGTCTTTGTAGGAAAGGAGGGGATACCACAATCTGAGCTTATTCTAATTGCCAGAGAGTCCTGCCTCTGCTCATGCTCCTGGCATCCTTGGATCACTGATATAATTTTCTGCTGAGGTATTAGCTACAACCATTTTCCTCCTTAGGTAAAGATGGGATAAATCTTTCCCTCAGAACCTATGCCTAGACTGTGGGTACTGACATGCCAAATGTTCCTTGCAGGATTTTTGTGAACAGGAGAATTAAGAATGCCTTATACATTGTTTGTCTTTCTCTAGTGTTGCTTCTTGCATAGAATATCACAGGGTAAGACCCAAAGATGATTAAGTCATGTGCCTTAGAGGAGCTGTTCCTGTGCTGACAATATAGTCCATCTCATAGAGTGCTTGCCTAGCATGTGCAAGCCCTTGTTTGAATACCCATCACTGGGGGAATAAAAAAAAATAAAAAAAATTATACCACTTCTGAACATGTCAACCTTTCATCCTCTCAACTTTCTATTTTCTTTTCCTCTCTCTTCATCAACTGAATCAAAACTGTAAAAAAGCACCAGTTTCACATGAAACCAACATCCACTGACTCCTTTCACCAGGCAACTGCACTCCAAGAAAGCAGTTCTTCCCCAGTAACTTGCATTTCTCATGGGTACCTGTTCCTTGACATCACTCAACTCTCATTAGTTCATATGTTATGTGTCTCTCATGAGTATGCTTATGTGGATATTTCTTCAGCATCTTCTTCAATTATGCAATGTGCACCAGGTTGCAGTGGCAGAAAATTTAAAATGGCAACTGCCCTGGTCCCTGGCACTCTCCAGGCTTCTTGGAACCCTCCTGTACTCTCCACCAATGAAGGGAACTTCCACACCTGAGCACTCTATATGTGAACCTCAATGTCAACTGGAAAGTGAAGAAGTGAATACAGAGGACAGCCACCCATGGCAATGGAGTTTCTCAGTCAGTTTTGCTTTGCAGTGGCTTGCATGTGACTTGATGAATAATGGTAGGAATTGGTGATGGATTCATGTTAGCTTCTAACGATAGCATTCAGGGGGAATATGGGGGATATATGTACTTTCCCAGTATCATTGGAGCTCCAGTGTCAAGAGGAATGGAGTCCTTTTATAGACTCTGGTTAATATTGATGGAAGTCCTCAAGAGATGCAGTGTAGTATTGGGTGAAGCATAACAACAACTCACATTGTGAGTTGTTCTCACATTTACCACAGTTCTGGGAATTAATGGATTGTGATTTGTAGGGTAAGGAATGACACAAAAACATCTGTTTGCAAGAACTCACACCAGAAGAATGGAATCAGACATTAGGCATGTGACATTTTTGTGGGGATAGAGGAAAGTCAAGAAGAAAATGGATTTGACAATTTGCAAATTCTTGAGGTATATTTTTGCACTCAGTAAGTCCTATTACACTGGTGGATATTCTAGAACCGCTCTTGTTTTGATATTCAGATTTTGCCCATGTTGCATCTTCACTTTTGCATTTTAGTAGAGATTTTGGGGCTTAAATTTTGATATTTTGTACACTCTTTATTGGAGATCCAGGGTTTAGTGCTGCATATACTAAATTCAACTTGTTTAAATTGTAGGTCATGGATGTCAGTGCTGTGATGTAAAGAAAGCCTTTGCTCATGTTTCTTGTGCCAGAAAATATAGGAATCAGCATATGTATGATTAACTGTCCCTTGCGAGGAACAGGAAAGAGACAGGAATTTGCAAGGGCATTGATGTCTTTGCAAGGGGAATTAAGATTGGTAATGATGGTTGCTTACAGAATGAACTGGCAATTAATACTTCCTGTACTTGTTGAGTGTAATGAAGCTGAGGATATTTCATAGAATTTGTGGGTTGACCATGAAGGATGGCTAGTTTCAGAATGTGTCTTCATTGAAATTGTTTTTCAGCACCAACACCCTTCTGCTTTTTATGCCTCCCAAATATCCTTACTCTCCAGTTTTGAATATTCAGCTTGGAAGTTTTGCACCATTCCACTCTCAGCACAGTGTATATTCAAATCTGGTGTTATGCTCTGTGAAACTGTACTCATCATGTCATCAGCAGACTCTTATGTCATCCAGAGGCTTGTAGCTTGCATCCTCCTGGGACTGGTTAGAGGACTCCTGGCAATATCCCACATAGCCTTGTGCCACACATTCATTAATCCGGTAAAGAGAACCAACCCTTGTGTAAACAGATTGGCCAGACACTTCTGCATCTTGAGGTGAATTGAGGTGCCCCCAGAAAACTTCCAGCACATAAATTTCTGAGTACAGCCTAGTTGTAATGCAGCAGCCAAAGAGGTGGGGTCTAGCAGGTGGAGTGAAAACATAACATCTCTCCTTGTATGTCAGATCCATCCTGTCGTCCATTCAACATGCTGAGTGAATGACTTTCTCCTCTCCTCGTGAACCATTGAAGGAGTCACTCACCTTCACTTAGAAGACCAATTTCCTAGCTTAAGTTATCACCTTTCTGAACTTTGTAGGAAAGGAGGGGACACCCACCAGATGGGGTGTGATGTGTCTCAAGTCAAATGTCACCTAAGCCACTGTACTGCACTGCATGCTCCCCTGCCCTGAGCCCTCACCAGCCATCATTCCGTGTGGCTGCTAGTGGTCTAGGCTAGTTTCCTGATTAGGATGATCCAAGTGTGGTGAGTCCTGGAGGAGTTGGTTAGGAGGGCACTGAAGCTATTGCCTGTCTAACCTTGGTGACCCACGTGCCCTCAAGCACCCCTCCATCCCAGTCTGGTGTCCTGGAACTTGTGGAAGCTAATTCCATGAAAAAGGAGCTAGGTGAGCGGGCTGTCAGGATGAATGGTGCAGCCAAAGTAGTACAGTGCAACCATAGGGACTGGGTGGAAATGCAAGCTGTTGGTCTTCAGTGGGATATCGTGTCCTGCCTGAACTGGAGTAATATATCACCCATGGGGCTCCACCCCACAAACAGTTTTGTTTCTCATTGCCTGGGCAATGAGGTTAGAATAATTTCTTGAAAACCACAAGCCCCTGGCACCAGGTCCCTTCCTCTTTTCTCTTTCCATCACAGCTGAGCCTGTGCTTTTCTTGAATCTTTGAAGCGACCAATAGTGGAAGAGTCTTTGGTTGCCATGGGAACTGTGAAGCCACCATACTCTCATGCCCTTCCTCTGTGACCTTAGGCAGTATCTGTGGTGCAGATACTATGTCAGGGAGCCACTCCTCAAACTGCATGTTGCCCAAAGTTTCAAAAAACCCTCTGGGAGAGAAACCAAATGCCTTCCCCTACCCAAACCTGGAACCCACTTGCCCTTCACAAGTGACCTGCCCATTGCCTGCTCCTTCCCCTTTGATTACAGGAGCTCTCCCATCTTTTGCTCTCATGTCACAGGAGAACTGGTAAACAAGTGAGACATTTTTCTCAGTGGAATTGAATGAGTTAAAGATCAAGGATATGACTTTCAGTCACATCTCACTGTAATGAATCTTGAGAGTAATAACTGCAATCAAAATGAATGGAAGATTGAAATTGGATGAAGAATGTTTCCTTTTTGCCACCATGTTTCAGTCCTGGGACCCCAGACACTGTAAGCCACCATCACTAGTCTTTGCATGTTTATATCTCCCAAGAGCATCTGACTAAGTTGCTGAGGCATTCCCTCATTAAGGGAAGCAGGCCTTGCCCAGGAGGAGCAACTTCCTCTGCCTCACCCTTACCTGAGATGATGGGCAAGATCCAGCACCTGAACTGACTTGTGCATTTTGCACAACTCTCTGCTGTTTAGAATATTTGAAAGGAAAATGACAAAAGGAAAAATAAGAAAAATGATTAAGAAAGGCATCAGTAGATTGTGAATGTAATGGCTAAGGATGTATATGTGAATTTTCCCCCAAATATCCATTCATAATCACCAACTGAGCATATTCTCATTTCCACACAGTCTGTCCTCTGCTCCTGCTCCTTTTATCCTTGGATCACTGATATAATTTTTTTGCTCAGGGATCAGCTATAAACATTTTCTTCCTTAAGTAAAGACAGGATAAATCTTTCCCTCAGGACACACACCTAGACTGTGGGTATTGGCATGCCAAAAATTTTCCTTGTTGGATTTTTGTGAACAGGAGAATTAAGAATTCCTTACACATTGTTTGGCTTTTTGTAGGGTTGCTTCTCTGCATAGAATTTCACAGAGTAAGACCTGTAGATGATCATGTCATGTACCTTAGAGGTGCTGTTTCTCTGCTGACAGTATAACCCACCTCATAGAGTGCTTGCCTAACATACACAAGGCTGGGGTTTTAATCCCCAGTACTGTGGGATTTTGGTGAAAAAAACAAAGAAACAAAACCACTTTTGAGGATTCCGATCTTCCATCCTCTGCACTTTTATTTTCTTTTCTTCTCTCTTCATCAACTGAATCAACACTGTAAAAAAAGCACCAGTTTCACAGGCAACCAATTTCCATTGACACCTTTCAGGAGGGAACTGCACTCAGTATTTGCAGTGCTCTCTCAGTCACCTGCATTTCTTATGCGTACATGTTCCTTGACATCATTCATCTCTCATGAGTTCATAGGTTACATCACTCTCTTGAGTATGCTCATGCAGATATTTCTTCAACATATTCTTCAAGTATGCACTTTGAACCAGGTTGCAGTGGCAGGAAACTCAAAATGACAACCACACTGATCCCTGGCACTCTCCAGGCTTCTTGATTACACTCCCTGGCTATCAGTCAATGAAGGGGACTTCCACACCAGAGCACTTTCCATGTGAACCTCAATGTCAACTGGAATACCTTGAGGTGAAGACAACAGACATTCGCCCCAGCCCTGCAGTTTCTCAGTCTGTTTTGCTTTGCATTAGCTTGCATATGATTTGATGAATATTCTTTCAAACACTGAAGAACACCTGAGTGCTGAGATGACTCCCCATTTCCTGGGTTTCCTTCAGAAAACATGTCCATGTTTTGCAGGCATCTTTGATTCTGCTCCCAATGTCTGTATTCAGATATTTGGGCAGCACCTCTGGAAACATCTCTACGTGTATACACTTTCCCCTTTTCCTTTTAAACCAAATGTTCCTGAAGTTTAAAAGTAATTTACCTTAATGAACATGCAAATCTAAATTTTTTGATTATTCAGTGACTGAATAGAAAGTGTACTTGGAAAATATTTTTATGAAGGTCATTATGAATTCTGAATATTATTAATCAAGATTTGGTTGACAAGGGCAGCAGAAAGAGTTTAGAAAATAAAATATTTCTTGGGAAAGATTAAATATATTTCCAGTAGGTTATTGTAAACTGCTTTTATTTTTTACAGAAATTTCAGCAAAATTATAGAAAAGGTTTTTGTCTTATTTGTATAAATATCCATAAATTTCACATGATCAAAATATATTTACTCTTTAAGAAATCATGCCTTAACTAAAAAAATGTTGTTTCAAATTATTATGCTTTCTCACTGAATTTTCATGAGGAGAGAATAAAGTTAAGAGATTAACCAGCAGAAAGTGACCATTCTAGACACTTTTAGGAATTGTGTGGCAAAGTTTTTAACATAGGAAGATATAAACTATAGCCAGATGTATGGTCATAGTGTTGTCTATAATAAAATAATTCATCCTAATTGGAGATTATCATGCAAAGTGAGATAAGCCAATCTCAAAAAACCAAAGGATGAATGATTTCGCTGATAAGCAGATGATGACACATAATGGGGGGTTGGAGGGGGACAAGAATGGAGGAAGGAGGGACTGTATATAGGGCAAAGAGGGGTGGGAGGGGTGGGGGGAAGGAGAAAATAACAGAATGAATCAAACACCATTACTCTTTGTAAATGTATGATTACACAAATGGTATGCCTTTACTTCATGTACAAACATAAACAACATGTATCCCATTTGTTTATAATAAAAATAATTTTAAAAATGTAATTCATCCTAACAATAAAAAATAAATTTTATTTTGATTACAGACTTATGTTTGCTCTCTCTCCTTTCATATCTGGGATATGTTTTTTTTTAATTTGATGAATCTACAACAGAAATGACTATTTTGGAAAATTCTCAAGTCAAATTCTATGTCCCTTCTCAGTGATATGCATTAGTAAAGAAGAACTCTAAAACTAAGTGGTGAACTATGTGAAACAGTTCCTAAAATATGACAGGTATCAAGGAAAAGTATTTTCCAACCTGAGGAGTTAATGACTGGCAGCAGATAAATGTCCTGGGCTATGTATACTAACATCACTATGCAAATATCAGTCATAAATATTTCATATTTTATTTTGTAAGAAATTAAAGATTACTCAATTCACTTCCTATCTCTGTTCATTGTATGATATTCTCTTTAAAATTTGGAAGTATTTTAACTTGTAATAGAAATTGTTAAATCATAACATTTTACTTTTGGTATTATTTTTACTCTTTTATTGATTCAATTAAATTTTATATAACATTAGGATACATTTTGTCATTCTGACAAAAGCCTGCAATAAAACTTATTCTAATTCAGCTCCTAGCATTTTCTGGTCTCTTCTCCTGCAACTGTATTAATTCCTTGGCAATTGATTTTTAATTTTTAAAAATTAGTATCTGGTTGATGTACTTGGTATTGGTATTCCCTGTGGTAACTTAGGACAGTTTTGTCATGTACATTCCAATATCCTTCCCTTTTTCTGCATCTCCTTCCTCATGATCCATACACTTTACCTACTCAATTGATTATATCCCCAATTTTGATTAAAATTTCTTCTCCATTTTAAGGTCCAAGATATTTTCCAAAAGCACTAAAACTGACCAATTTTGAAATAATATCTATGTAGTAGTAAAGAAGAAAATAATCATTGATATATAGTGAGACCAGGAAATTTTTTAAATAAAATTTATCAATATTTGGTAAGCACACTCTACATTTTTATTTCTACTCTAAAGTTATATTATCTAGGATTTTTGATATGGACATGTCTCATCTTATGAATTGCAATAATAAGATTTGAAAAAATGTAATCCCACAAATTATTGTAAAGCTAGAACTGTCAGTTTTTAAATTATTCTTTGTGCACATTTATACTAAATAATTTAGCATGCACAATAATACTTTTATTATTATACTAATACTATGAAATAAAATAGTACTACAAAATTTCTAGTAAATAACCACTCTGTAAATACCTGTGTCCTGGATTTGATGTAGTAAGAGAAAAATTTTACAATTCCTTCCTTTGCATTTCACTTAGGAACATCCTCTGCCTTCTCTACCTGCATTTTCATTCAGGTTAAAGCTGAGGCTTCCAAATGAAGTGTTTTGGCACGGATGGCTTTAGCTCATCTCTCAGTAGAATGGTAATCTTGGTGTTGCATTTCACATTTGATAGTACCTGTCTTGCAGTAGGCAAAGTAGTTTTTTCCAGAGGAGAAGAAAAGTACTTATTTTATTCTCAGATATTGGTAAATAATCAGCATCTGCAAGAAAACTTTTTGAATGTAGCTTTTATTTTTCAAGGTCAGTGGCCTGGTTTCTTTTCTGGTTCCAACCATAATAAAGAAATCTCAGGTGTCTTACATTGACCCACAATCGTTACAGTATGGCATTAAATAAAATGAAATATAAACATATTTAATGTTATATGGGAATGGAAACACATTTACAAAATATATTTCTCAGATGTATATAATGAAAACAACTCAGAGTAGTGACACCTGATATTAAGGAATATACTACCTAGCAGTCTTTGATTTCCAAATGACTTGATTTTGAGGAAAAATTGTTGTGGGTGAATGGGGACATCTAGTGCTGGATAGAAAGGAAAAGATGGTGGAAGAGTGGGAAAAATGGGTGGAAGACAGAAGTAAGGATACAATGATTGCTTTACATGGGATTAAGATTTTAAATGTGTCTCCTTCTGGAGTAAGTGACATTTCTCTTCAATTTTTAGATATACTATAGTTAGAATACATTTTCACATAATCACAAAAGGATGGACTATAATTTAATCTACTTGTGGCTCCAGCACTTCCAAATCAAACTGCCTTCTGCTCTTTCTCTATTGTATTGATTACTCTGAAATTTATATACAGAGTTTTATTTTTAAATTAGTGTATTGAAATTAACAATCTGCCACTTGGGAAAATGACCTCTGAAAAAAACCATGCCTAACTTGATTAACAGTAATCCTGAGAAATGAGAGCAATAGGCAGGACAGCTAAGATGTCCAAAGTGGAAAGGGCTGGCATCTAGCACTTTGGGATTGAAGGGAGAAAAGATTCCAGGCTCAGGTAGGAGAGTACACATTGTTTCCCTGTGTAAGAGGTGATTCTGGATCTTGGGCAATATGGGTCTCCAGGAGTGCATGCTGTGACATCCAGTCTGCTCTGCAGATACTTCCTGATATCAAAAAATTGCAGGATGTCAGCATGATGATATCAGGGTTCTCAAGGGAACCAGAGACTCTTTAGGCCCTGAACCCTTCTGAAAAAGATTGGGGGAAAGTGGTGGCTCAGGTTTGAAGTTAAGAGGGAAGAGGAAAGGAGCAATTCCCTTGAGCCAAATATTTTCAAGAAATGTGATTCTAACTTCTTTGCCCAGGAGCACAGGAGCCATGGTGTGTTGGGGTCATGACCCTATGGGCTTATGGGCTATCTTGGTCCATCCAGGTCAAAGACTCTGCCGAAGCCTGACAGTGCTATTCATGTTTGGCCAAACCAGGAATAATGGTCACTTGGCTACCACGTCCCTTTATAGGCAACTGGTCCCCACCAGGTCTACTGGACCTTGGAAATACAGTTGGGTTCAGGAGGGCAGGAAGATCAACAGCCTATCACAGGTCCCTGCACCATTCCACTACAAATCAACTTCTTATGGTCTGGCTTCACTTGGGATTTTGCACAGTCCGGTAACTGGCCTAGGTCACTACAAGACATATGAAATGATGGCTGTTTACAGAAGAGGGCAGGGCAGTATTCAGTGCTGCTTGATGTGTTAGGTGATGATTGAGTTGAGAAACACCCAAGAATGCTCAAACAGTTGACAGCTGGGACCTGTGAAGTTTGACTTCTCAGTGAATGTTTGTTGCTGCTGTGATCCCTAGTGAGGGGAAGAGGGATTCAATCACATAACACATGTGAGGGAGGCCAGGAGAGAGGTAGCAAGGAGAAATGCTCTGTGAACACTCGATATGCCATGCCCCACCTCATTTGCTGCTGGTCTACAACTAGGCTGAACTCAGAAATTCTCTTGGTATGTGATTCCAATGGGCCCTTCAACTCACCTTTAAATGCAGTAATATCTGACTAAACTCTCTTGACACATAGGTTCATTCTCTTGCATTGAATTATTCCTTTCTGTCACAGGGCCCTCTGTGTCAATGCCAAGGGTTATTTTAGCAGCTCCTGGAGGGTGCAGAATACAGGTGAGTGCCACAGACCCTACCTCAGAGATGCTCAAAAGAAGTGTATGAATTACATGCCATTAAATACTGCTGAGAATCATTCTTCTTCAAGAACATGTTGATTAAATCCCCACATCAACATTTTTGTGAGAATCATATAACCTTTTATTTTCTGATACTTACCTCACTTCAATGAATGCCTAATCTTAAGTAACCACAGTCACCAGGGAAGCACTGTTGATTCCTATGCCAGCATCATGCTGAAAACTTGTAATGAATGAGATTGCACTTAAAAGAGCTACTTTTCAAACATGTTCTATGCATTTGATTTAACAGAGGAGAAAATGTAGAGAAATTGGATTGTTGGCAATATCTTAAGATGGTCAGTATTATAGGTGAATGCAACCTCTCCCAGGCTGACAGGTCCTCTACCAACCCTCCACAGTCCAGTCCTACCTCCTGGAGGAGGACAACCCAGATGTCAGGAACACAGACTGTGGGCCACCCATGGTGTCATCCTGGAGAGCCATCTGCTCCCAAGTGCTTGCAGCCTGTAGTGTCTCACCTGGGAAGTGGAAGTGTCACATCATCTAGGAGGCAAGGAAGTCTGGAGAAGAAGACATTCAGCAAGGAGCATGACTGGCTCAAGGCCAGAACATGGGCACTGTTCCTGGATGAAGAGATCTGCCCATGGAGGCTCTCCCTCTTTTCCCACCCCTGCCTGAGCTATTCCCTCTTCTCCACCTCTCCCTCTCTCTTTCCATGCTTCCTGCTGGATGGGTCTTACTGCCTCCAGAGAAACACTTCCTTTTTCCATCAGGGCCTTCCATTTGCCTCATGTCCTCCAGGTCCTCCCAAGCTGTCTTGGGATCCTCCCCTCTTGCTTGTGGCCCCATCAACTCTACCAAATGGTGGTGACTTTCTCCTGTTACAAGCCTCCCATTATCCATGTCACCTCACTTACTTGTGGACCTGTACTCAGCAGCAGCTCTCTGATACCCCAGTCCCATAAGCTGCCATTGGTGGAAGGTTGTAACACATATGGCAAGGAGCCTCCCTCCTGTCCAGCACTTCTTCTTGCTGTCCTGGTCAAGGCTCCAGTAACTTGCCCTCTGTCCTGCCTTCACCCTCCTGACTCTGCTGCAGGAAAACTCTGACCAGGTCAATGTCCTGCTCTGCCACAGGGGTTCCTCCACAAGAGGTTCATGCCTCCCACCAGAATAAGGCCCAACTCCCAGGTGTCTGTCCAAGCTCCCAGTACCTCTGAGGTCTGAGCCCAGCTTCCCTTATCTTTGGATATTTCTCTGAATGCTCTGGTACTGCAGTGGTTCCTGCTTCTCACAACTGGGAAAAAAGAGTAACAAGAATGGGAAACAGGAAAGACCTCCATTAAATGTACCCTGGATCTTCACCAGGATACACCCTGCAACACTCTTCTGAATTGCCCATGACTCCCCTGCCTAGCAACCCCTTCTCAGGATCTAGAACCAGCCCAATTCTTCCCCAATCTGGAAACTTTAGTGAGTAGAATTAGGGGAGGCACTGCTCTGAATTTGATTGGGTTCAGTTTTGTGCAACCACGTCCAGGGCCTATCCACACTCTGCTCAGTTCTCTTCTATTGATGGACAGATTGGGTATGAATGACTTTAAAGTGTAATCCAGGACCTTTCCTGAATCCTGGTTCTTTACCTGAGTCAGCACGTGCTGGGAAAAGGAAGCTACTATGAAGGGAGAGAGTCAACTGTACCATAATGCCAGAGGCTTGCAGGAAGAAGAGTTTGTTTTGACTCTGAGGTTTAAAAACCTCATTCCAGGACTTCTTGGGTCCTGGCATGAGGCTACACTTGATGGAGAAGTGTGTGGCAGAGAAAATGCCTCACCTCATCTCTGGATTTCAAGAGAGAAGCAGAATGAGCCCAGAGTCCTCATTAAAGACATATCTCAAGGCCCTGAAACCTCGCTAGGCCCCTGAATTCCCACTAGGCACCACCTCCTACATTTCTTCTCTTCCAAGGAGAATCATCAAGGACTGGTCTTGAACAGCTGTCCTCTGTGCACTCTGCCCTCCTCCTGCTGGGCTTCACTCCTGGTGCTGCATAAGGCATACACATACTGAGAAAATTTCTAGGTTTCCCTGAGGCCCAACTATGTCCAGGGCCCTATTTACAAGGCAGCACAGGGTCATCTGTGTGTTGCCCCTGCTTCATGCTGGAGCTTAGCCCAGTGCCACCTCTTCAGGGGTGAGTGGATCTAAGCTGCATGATAAAGGCCTTTGGGTTGTTGCCAGGACTATGACTCCCCTGCTGTCCTTGCCATGCCCCAGATGCCCTGGTGGATGCCCTGCTCTCTGGGTCAGCCCCCACTCTGCCACCTTGAAGGGGATCAACCTCTTTCTTGGGCAGTGGCAAGGCCTCTGTCATCAGCCATGGCACCCTTGCTGCCAAGGCCAGTGGAAGACTAAAGGCCTTAGGGACAGCAGAAAAGGGCACAGAGGAGGATGTAGAGCAGGTAGGCACCTGTTGGGGTGTCAATGGGGGATTCCTCACCCCCGTAGGAACCCCATAGGAATCCTAGCATGTAAGTGTTCTGGGTCACCCAGGGAACACCAATGTAAACATTGAGAAGGAAGGCATTCCTTTTGTTACAGAGCACCCTGGTCCAGCAGCCCAAAGAATGGAACCTCTAGCCTTTTCCTGATCAGGAACTTTCCCTTGAGCAGTTGTCACCCCAGATGCTGAGGAGGATGCTTCCATGTTGGCAGGTCCTGGGGATGACCTCCTGGTCCTGAAGCAGGGCTGCCCTCCATCTTTGCTGGGAGGTTTTACTGGTGGAATGAAAGAGGGAGGGTTTGGATAGGGTCCCTGGTCTTTGCAGGGCAACTGTCAGAGCCACTGGCTAGTGGATACTTCCCTGGCTTCCTACTCCAGCCTTCTCTCCTGTGCTTGGGCACTTGTGGCCACAGCCTCAGAATGTACACATGACAAGCATAGCCACTGAGTACACTACCTGGCCTTCACCCCTCACCCATCACCGCTCACCTGTGGATTCCCAGTTTCACATGATCCAGCTGCTGGGGTCCCAGAGGGTAGCATGGGTGCAGTTCTGGGTGGCTTTACCCGGGCTGCCACAGGGAAGGCAGGGTGCTTCCAGCCTGTCCTCCACTGGGTCCAGGTAGACAGGCTTCTGCTAGACATCAACACCTCCAGCCCACTGCCATCTGAACACTGAAAAATCTGTGGAGGATTCTAGGTCCTTGACATTTATGTCAGGCTCTGGGCTTCCTTGTCTGCCCTAAGCATTCCTGTGTACACAGGGGTTGTGTTGTTGCCAAAACTGCCCCTGTCCACCAGAGGGTGGGTTGGCACTAGCACTGGGTTCTCTTGAGGGCTTAACTCTGCAAGACTCAGTCTCCTGGAATTGAGGGACAAAATACAGAGCACACACCATGTGCACACACACCTCCTTACACACCACATAACATACACAATGCAACACACAGCATAGCACACACCACATGCACACACACCTGTGTGAACATCACACAACACACACAACACAGTACATACCATGTGCAAACACCTCCTTACATATCACACAACAGACACAACACAACACAGCACACACCATATGTATACACCTCCTTTCACATTAACCACAATGTGACACACAACACACACATTCATACATGCTTTCTTACACATTACACTACACAACCATTATACAACAAACTATACATCATATGCACACATACCTCCTTACACATCATAAAACACACAAAATGCAACACACAGCACATCGTAGTGGTCTAAACACATCCTTCTACATCACATAGCAAACTCCTAATGCAACACACAATGCACACAATGTGCACACACCCCTTCATACAAAATTCACCACACACCAATGCAATGCACAGCACACACTACATGTAAACAACCTCCTTTCACATCACATAACACACAGAATGCAACACACACGCAGCAAATGCACACAGATTTCCTTGCATATCACATAATACACATCAAAACACACAGCACACACCAGGTGCACACACATGCCTTACACATCACAAAATACACACATGAAAGCAGCACCTCCCACATGCTCACACACTTCCTTACATATCACTCAATGTACTCACAACACAACACTGTGCACTCACATCATGCACACACACCTCTTACCCATCGCACACAGGCTTTCAGCACATTAAAACCCTCACAGAGGAAACACATATTACACACAAATGACACATAACATGCACAACATCCACATGTTCACACACACAATAAACACACCACAAGCACACCCACTCACACACTTTACACACATGATGTACATCCTCTTCACTCTACACACCCAAAATGTTCTTGGCCTTTACTGGAGAGTTTTATGGCTCACCACATGATGAGTGTTGGGAAAGGTGTGCGCCATGTGTCCTGTGTCCTCTGGTGCTGATCAGGTTTCTTTGCTGTTGGGAGGCCGTGGGTGGACTCGAGCTCTGGAGAGGGTTTTGACTCCCATGGGGCTCCCCTCCTGGCCCTACTGAGCCCCTCCCTGACAGTGGCCTCCAATGATACTCTGAGGGCCAAGGGCCCTGCACAGGTGATGTCACTCAGTCCAGATCACAACTGGGCATTCACATGAAAGATGCCACAACCAAAAGTTCAATGTTTCCGTGTCCTGGAACCTTGGGCTCTCTCCAACACTAAACTACATGGCCCATCCATCTGCTGGCCAGGTCCAGGGAATTCCTGCCTCTGGATTCTGCCTCAAGTCCTTCCATTTCTCCCCTGGGATGGGCTACAGCTGCAGCACCCACAGTGTAGAACTAGGAAGGGGAGATTAAGCATGGGGTGGGCCTCCACACTCACTGCTACTTCCCTCTCGAATCACGCTCCAGTATAACTGTGCCCAGCAACCTTTCCTGAAGCTCAAGAGCAACTTGGGGAGACTGGGCAGGTGGGGACTCCATGTCCTTAGCAGGACTTGCTCTGGGACATGGCACAGAGGAAAAGGGAAGTAGTGTGGTGATGTCTAGGAGAGGACTGAGGAGACTGGCAGCTGGGACACCTCAGGCACAGGCTACTTATGATCATCACTGTGCAGGGGACATGGACAGTGCCTTAGTGAGAGGCCAAGGGTCAGCAGCTTGGGTACCTTTGGGAGTGTCCATAGGGGAGCAGGCACCAAGGAGAACCTTTTGTCTTCCTGGGACCAAGAATCTGGAGTCCCTAGTGATAGGCCAAGGCCTTTGCCAGCATCAGAAATAAGAGAAAAAATGAATTCAATCACAATTTGGCCAAAGAGAGGAAGAAGCTGATCTACAAACACCATCCAAGGCAGCATTGCCATCCATAGACACTGAGACAGGAGACAGGAGGAGAGCCTGGACAATCAGTGTTGCCAGTCCTGCCTTCATCCCTGGGCCAGGCTGTGGTCTTCCCAAAAACCCTTCCTGGGCATGAGATGACTGCCTGCTATGAGCTGTGATGTTGGTAGGAAAAAAAAAAAAAAAAAAACAGGCACTGAAGGAAAAGCAATTTGAAACTTCTTTGAAATTCTCATGTTTATCAGACCCTGTCACCATCCCTCATCTAGATCTTCATGCAGCCTTGAGAGGTGTGTATCTCCCTGTCATAATTGGGGTTGGTGTGGAGATTGCCTCAAGGGCACCCAGAGCTTGTGCTAGCATGCCATATTACCTACCAGAGCCCCTAGTGGATAATGGGGGAACCTGTTGTGAAGCCTGGGCAGCATCTGGTTGGTAGGGTTTGCACCTGGCCAGCCTCACTCTGACAATTCCTGTCTTCTGAGCAACTATTTCAAAGGACATTGCTGATTGTGTTCCAAATGATCTGGGCCTGTGTCGCTGGAATGCACATACCCTTCCTTTTGGTTTGATAGGGTTCCTGTTCAGAGGGGAAATACCAGATTCCAGGAGTCAGTGGAAAGACACATTTAGTTAATGTAAGCACCAAGACAGAGTCAGAGAAAATGGTTACTCAGCTAGGATTCACCCAAAGTCCTGAAACCTGGGGTGCACCAGGTGCAGCAGCAGGCAGGGTGGTAATTGAGAATGGTCCTGGTGAACCCCTGCCCTTCCTCCCATCCCAGACTCCAGGTTCCCTGGCTGCAGTCTCTGCCCTGTCCAAGATCCCAGGAACTCCTTTCACCTTATGGGACTCTCCTTCTCCTAGGGCTCTGTGGGTATCCTGCATGAAGGTCCCTGGGATGCTGTGAGGACATGGGTGCTCACAGCAAGTGCTCAGAACTACCTCTTGTCTCCCTCCCAATCCTCCTGACCCCAAGTGCATCCAGAGTTTTGCTATATGAGCTCCACTGTCTCCTCATCCACCCCTGAGTTACATGAACCTGGGTGCATTCCCAAAACCCATACCAATTTTCTAAAGATGGAGTTGAGAACTCCCCCATCTCCTCTTCCTCATCTACTCCTTCAATCATGTGACTCCTGCAGTTCCAACTGAGATTTTCTCTGTGATGGGGGAAGTTTCCCAGGTGACCCACCTATGGGTTCACTGAGGCATCAGCACAGTTACAAGGTGACCCTGGCTGCTACCTCACATCCAGAGCCATTGGAAAGCATTCTACCTGTAAGTAATTTCTTTCTTAATTATGTTACAAAACAGTACCCATTGGTGTGGAAGCCTCAGGGATGTTAGAGAAGACAAGAGCAGGAGAAATAAATTACCTGCATGGTGACTACATGTGACCTTCACCCCAAGTCCATGGTATCTCTGTTGTCTGAGATTAGGGAGACAGACGGCAGAGGAAGATGCAAAGCCTTGCACATTCTACTGCCAATGCTGGGCAGACAGGCACATGGCAGATTATCCACTCCACCTCTGACTAGGCTGGATGAGGACCTGACCTCCCCACTCAGCAGTGCTGAGTCAGGCTATTGTCAGGGAGGGCCAAGTACAACTGCTGTTTTTGTCTTCCAAAAGAGCCCATGCTGTTTTGCACCTGGAGAATGCATATACTTCTATTGACTTTTCACTGTAACCCCTTCCTCCCCACAGGTGCAGAAGTGCCTCAGACCAGGGTCATTCCTCAAACTACCAGGTTCATTTATTTTTCTCCTGTTAGAGTCCCATTATTCTGTCCATTTCACCTATTGACTGGACACACTGTCTCAGACCTGGTCAGAAGCACAATCTGCAGCCACATTCACACCCAAAGGCCCCAATGTCCTCCAAAGACTCAAGAGATCCAGAACCTGTCATAAGGTCACTACAAAGGAGACCTGAGACCTCACCCCACAGTCTTCCCTTGAGTGTGATCATGGGTTACAAAATTCACAGAGACTGGTGGACTGGCCAATCCTGGAATGCCAGCTCCTAGGAGACTGAGACTCCAGGATCCCACATTTGATGCCTGCCTCAATCTTTTAGTGAGATCCTGTGTTTAAATTAAAAAAAAAGAAAGCCTGGGAGAGAGGCCCTGGTTTCCACAGGCAAATCAACAAATGCATGTATGTTTTTAATCATCCATAAAAAGATGTGCCAAGAGCCAGCCTCAAGGCCCAGGATGATCCCAGATCTGTGAGCAACCTGAGTGCCCAGCAGCACCAGACTTGCCCTGGCTCACATGCCTAGCCATGTACCTGACAAAGTTGTTACCTAGGCTTCACTGGGTGTAATTAGATGGGGTTGCCCTGGACCTTATCTTGGCCTTCACCTCATCTTGTCATGACTGAGCTAAGCCCTGGATGAGGTCTGGAACTAATCCCTGGCCTTATGCCTCATCTCCTCTGTACACAAAGGCTTATCTCTGCTCCTGGAATTAAAACTAGGAACTTCCAAGTCTATGAATGAGTTTGCCACACTGTGAGACTCTCCTGGGGACAACTTCTTGGCAGACAGTGACTGTCATTTGACTGGAAAACCCAGACAGAATGGCATCATGGGCCATAGGACAGGATATGTCCTCTCATTGTCCTGCTCCTGTCTGCATCTTCTCCTGGAAGGTGTTTGCTGAACCAGGCAGATTTGGGCCCCAGAAAGAAGGACCAGGATTCTGGTACCCGTTCTGCTCCTCTTTGCCTCAGTACCACTGGCCAGGGGACATCAAACCCTGTGGCTTCTCTGCCATTTGGAAGCTGAGGTGATCACTACTCCCTTACAGATTTTGGACAGAGGGCCCATAATTCCAAGTGTGTGGAGTATCCTTCAGGTCTCAGGGCAGAAAAGATGCTCTCAGCAATGTAAACTCTACACTTCAGGTTCCCCAGCAGGATGGAACCAGGGGTCCCTCCTGCCATCATGCCTTCAGGTGGGAGCCCACATGGAAGTCCCCCTCCCAGCACTCTTTGCTCCTTGCCCCACACCCCCATGTGCTGTTTACTTACTTTCTCTGACTCTCTACACAACTTCCACAGTTTATCTTCTCCTGGAGCCTCCAGAAAGAGGAAAAAGGTGACTCAGTCAACTGTTTGGACAGGTCCTGTGGAGGGATCCAGTCCAGTAGTTCAGAAAGTGCCCAGTCTGGTCTGGAGAGTGATGGTGCCAGCTTTGTGCAACAGCCCTTTTGGGGTTGGCATGCAGTACTGGCCTGGGCAGGACTGAGAAATGGGGTCATGCAGAGAAAGCTGCAGGGCTGCTGCAAGAGTGCTACAGGGACTGGCAAGCAGCAGTGCAGGACTCTGCAGGAAGATGGAAGCAGTCAGAACAGAGTCCCATGTGGGAGGAGTGCTGCCTATCATGCATCACACAGACATCAAGACTTGGAGATCAAGTCTAAGTATACCACAGTCTTCCATGACCACTTACCTGTGCACAAATGCACACAACCCCATGGTCAAACTGTAAAGAGCCAGGGAGCCTCTTCTGAGTTCATTCCACTGTATCAGTTCATGCTCTTGAGGAGTTCTCTACAGCTGCACTGTGGCCCTGCACTGTGTCCAGCTCCTCTGCTGTTTCACTTTTATTCTTCACCACTGGAGCACTTTATCTCTGGTCTGAAAAACAGTTTCAACATGACATTGTCCTGCATGGTTCATGGGTCACTACTGCTTACTGCATGAACAATTCTTCCTTCCCTTTCAAGTGTTTCACAATTTCTAGATGTGTTCCATCAGCAGAGCTTCCTCATGATTCCCTCTGCATTAGTGACCACAGGAAGGTAAGCTTGGGTCTGGTGCTTGTGCTTGTCCCATTTCCAGCGAGCTTTTGAGTTCTTCCCACTGGTTACATAGGACTTGTGGTATGTGTGGAAACAACCATTTCATCTCCTATTCACTGGTACTTTGTCGGGGTTTCCAGGACCCCCAACCTTGGGCATGGTCAAGATGGTGCCTGACGCTGAGCCAAAAGCGGCCAACTATACAGTAAACAACCAGCGAATTCCAATGATTGGCTAGTTAACGATGTGACTAGAGCATGCCCCCCTCGTGTATCTATCCAATGCTTGCAGCTGTCCGCGTTTACCTCGTGTACTCTCCCCTGATTGGTTGAAGTGTATATAAGCCTGGTGGGTGGGAGAGTAGGGAGGCAGAAGCGGAAGAAGCGGCGGAGGCAAAGGCTGAAGCTGAGCTGGAAGCTGGGAGTGCGCGGAAACTGGGAGTAAGAAGAAGCCAAGAGAAGAGAAGCTGGAAGTGCACGGAAGCTGGGAGTAAGAAGAAGCTGAGAGAAGAGAAGCTGGGAGTGCGCGGAAGCTGGGAGTAAGAAGAAGCTGAGAGAAGAGAAGCTGGGAGTGCGTGGAAGCTGGGAGTAAGAGAAGTGTAGGAGAGGGACTGTGCATAATAAACTTCCAAAGCTTCAGACATTTGTCGTGTCTCTCTCTGCGGGCAGAGGGAGCGCGATAACTGGTGCCGAAACCCGGGACATGAAGGGAAGATGAAGGCCTTATAAAAGAGAACAAGGTAAGATATTTGAAAAATTTTTTTTGTATACAAGTTAAACCGGTTATAAAAAAGTTAAAGGGTATCAGGATACGCTATCAGCGGTCCTGGGGACACGCGGAGTGTGGTCCGGTTGAAAGGTATCGGGACGCGCCATCAGCGGTCCTGACGCGAAGAACGCGGGTTAAAAGGTATTGGGATCCTGACGCGTAGAACGCGGGTCAAAAGGTATCGGGATACGCCATTAGTGGTCCTGACGCGTGGAACGTGGGTTAAAAGGTATTGGGATGCGCCGTCGGCGGTCCTGACGCGTGGAACGCGGTCTAATTAAAGTGAAAGTAGAAACACGTTTGAGGCGGTCCAATTAGGGTGTAGGTAGTACGTGAAAAGCCGCTATAAAAATTCTAATGCACACTTGATAGTTTTCCTTTCAATAATCTCGTTGCTCCTGGCAGCTAGGCCACTGTTTGATTTTGTAACTGCCATAACTAAAGCTATTCAAATTAGTAACAATGGGGTCAGAATGCAGCAGCCCCTCAGGGAGTTATTAAAAAATCATGGGACGCCATTAAAGGAAAAAACAGCTAAAGTATTTCTTGATACTGTGGAAAGGATTTCCCCTTGGTTTTTGGATGAGGGCCTTTTGAATACCCTACAGTGGGAACAGCTGGGGAAAGACCTTCATATAGCGGATAGGCAAAATCCTTTGCCAGTAGGCACTATGGGTATTTGGTCTCTTATTAAATCCTGTCTACAAGATAAAAACAAAAAACCTTCACTCACCGAGCCTTTAGCTGAAGGAAGACAGGTTTTGGAAGAAATAAAAGAGGAACGTTCATATCTTTCTCAAAATTCAGAAAAAGGAACTAATTCAGATGAGGAACTATCGGAAGGGGAATTATCGGGAGAGGAACTGGAAAAAAGAGTACAAAGATTAAGACTAGATAAAAAGCCCCCTCTAGTGCCCGTGTTGCCTAGTGCACCTCCCATAAATAGGGAACCCCCTCATGAAGCGTCCGGTTTCGGGTTACGCTCAGAATGGAGTCATCTTGGATCTGTAGCGTATCCTGTTTTTGAGGATGCTCAAAATCAAAGATTCCACCAACCCTTAGACTTTAAAATAGTGAAACAGTTAAAAGAAGCAGTTAGCACATATGGTCCTCAGTCAGCTTTTACTATAGCCTTAGTAGATACCTTGACATCATTAAACTTAGTGCCCCAGGACTGGACTAATCTTGCTAGGGCCGCTCTGTCTGGGGGACAGTACCTTATGTGGAAAACATCATGGCAAGAAATATCTACGGATACCGCCCACCGAAATGCAGCAGCGGGGAATCCCCAAGTCGATAGGGACATGCTTATGGGTGTAGGACCTTATGAAACCCTTCAGGCACAGCTTAATTATCATCCAGCAGTCTATGCGCAAATTGCCGTGGCTGCAACCAAGGCCTGGAAAACATTACAAGGAGCAGGAGATTTGCAGGGCCAGTTGTCAAAGGTAACTCAAGGGAATAGTGAGCCCTATGCAGATTTTGTCGATAGGCTAATTCAAACAGCATCACACATCTTCAGAGATGCAGAGCAAGCCATGCCCCTAGTAAAACAGTTGGCTTACGAACAAGCTAACAGGTGGTGTAGGGAGGCCATAAGACCATGGAGAAACAAAGACTTGTTCACCTACTTAAAAGTGTGTAGAGATGTAAATGATACTTCGGCGCAGAGCGGTGCCTTTGTAGCAGCCATAGACAGACAAACCACCTTGTTGTCTACTGCACTTGCACAAGCCCAGGGGAGGTTCCCTTCAAGAACTAATAAAGAGCCTTTAGGATCATGTTTTGTGTGCGGACAGAAGGGACATCTAAAAGCCACTTGTCCAAACAAAAGGCCACCCTTTGCCCAAGGTGGGAACATCTATACAAAGAAAAACCTGGGAACCGGACCTGGGCTATGTCCAAGATGCAGAAGAGGAAGTCATTGGAATAGTGCCTGTCAGCCTATTAGAGATAGGGAGGATAATTTCCTAGGGTTGAATCCTGAACTTCAAAAAAACGGGAGACAGGGCCCTCCCCGGGGCCCGCAACAAATATACGGGGTAATTCAACAAGTTCCCCGACGGTGGTATCCTCCCACAGAGAAGGGGAGCACAGAGCCACCTCAGGAAGTGCCGGATTGGACATCTGTGCCACCTCCAGACTCATACTAACCCCAGATATGGGGGTGCAGATGATTGATACTGATTGGCATGAAAAATCCCACAGAACAGTGTAGGACTATTACTAGGTAGAGGTTCCTCAACACTAAAAGGACTTATAGTACACCCAGGGGTTATTGATCCTGATTTCACCGGACAAATAAAAGCCTTGGTCTCTTCACCAAAAGGAATTACGGTCATCTCTCCAGGGGATCGCATTGCACAAATGCTTATATTGCCCAGTCGACATTCTTTGTGGCCCAGTGAAAATACAAATAAAAGACAAGGAGGTTTTGGATCAACAGGAACCACTTTAATAAACCTTACTATGGATATGGGACAGAGGCCCCTCCTAAAATTAAAAGTGGGAAATATGGAATTTACAGGTTTATTAGATATGGGAGCAGACAAAAGTATTATTAGCACAATGGTCTGGCCAAAGCACTGGCCATTGATCACAGCAGCTCAGAGCTTGAGAGGCTTAGGAGTAGCAGAGAGCCCCAATCAAAGTGCTTCCTCGTTATCGTGGAAAGATACAGAGGGACACACAGGAATATTTCAGCCATATGTCTGTAATGTTCCTATTAGCCTATGGGGACGAGACGTCCTGCAGCAAATGGATATGAAACTCACCACTGATCAGACTTACCAAGGGACTCCTGTAAGAAATATGTTACAAAATATGAACTATGATGATAAAAAAGGATTAGGAAGACATAGTCAAGGATCTACCCAACCACTGCCTTTACTTCCACCAAAAAATGATTCTCATGGATTGGGTTTTTCCTAGGGGCCACTGATAAACCATCAATCCCTATAATATGGAAAGATGATAAGCCTAGCTGGATTCTACAGTGGCCCCTAACAAAAGAGAAGCTAGAGGCAGCTCATAAGTTAGTACAGGAGCAGGTACAAGCAGGTCATTTACAACATTCTACCTCTCCTTGGAATACTCCAATATTCTTAACAAAGAAAAAATCAGGAAAATGGAGGTTATTACATGATTTAAGAGCCATAAACGAACAAATGTACCCTATGGGACCCATCCAATGTGGACTCCCTCTTGTCACTGCACTACCAAAAAATTGGCCTACTATTATTCTGGATTTAAAAGATTGCTTTTTCTCTATACCCTTACACAAAAATGATTGTTGGAGATTTGCTTTTACTTTGCCCTCTCTTAATTACACTCAGCCTGACCAGAGATTCGAATGGACCGTGTTGCCTCAAGGTATGGCTAACAGTCCTACTATATGTCAAATATACGTAGATAAAGCGTTAACAACTACTAGACAAAAGTTTAAGAGATTGTTGATTTATCATTATATGGATGACATACTTATTTGCCATCCAGAAAAAGAAGTTTTGTTAGAAGCATTACAATTTATAACTCAAGCATTAGAAAAGAGAGGACTAACGATAGCCCCTGAAAAATTACAATTAGAGGAGGTCCAAGAATATCTGGGTACAAGGCTCACTGCTACTACAGTCAGACCAACAAGGTTGACCATCAGGACAGATCAATTGAATACCTTGAACGATTTTCAGAAACTCTTAGGTGACATTAACTGGATCAGATCCTATTTAAAATTATCCACAGGGGAATTAAAACCTTTATTCGATATATTAAAAGGTAATCCTGACTTGAATTCCCCTAGGAAACTTACTCCCGAAGCACGGATATCCTTACAACTAGTAGAGAATAGACTTCAACAGTGTTACGTTGATCGTTGTGATCCTACCATTAAGTTTAATCATAATCTCAGAGAAGCATACCCCTTTTGGCATAGTTTGGCAAGGAGGACCTATGCAAAGTATAAATCTCCCTAGCTCTCCGGCTAAAACATTGCAATCATATCCCCAAGCTATTGCTCAGGTAATATTCAAGGGAATAGAATCTTGCATTACTGTTTTTGGAATCCATCCGTCTATTATTATAACTCCTTATTCCATTCAGCAAATTAAATGGCTAATCAATAATGATGATGATTGGTCAGTATTATATTGTTCCACTTCAGCTCAGTTCGATAACCATTATCCCCAACATCCCTGGATTCAATTCTGTAAAAATACTCCCATAGTTTTTCCAAAAGTGACTAGTGTCCAGCCTCTTAAAGACTGTGTAACCATTTTTACTGATGGCTCCAAAAATGGAGTAGGTGCAGTACTTATCAGTAAACAACTTCACACCATAATAGTTCCACACAACTCCGCACAGGTTACTGAACTTGCAGCTGTAATATTAGCCTTTAAATTAGCAGATAATCAGCCATTCAATCTTCTATCTGATAGCTTATATATCGTTAACGCTTTACAGGTTCTTGAAACGGTACCTCATATTTCTTCAATGTCCACGGTAGCTTCTTATTTTACTACACTACAAAACCTTATCCTACAGTGTAAACATCTATTCTATGTAGGACATATTAGAGCTCATTCTAATTTACCAGGACCTTTGGCCAATGCTAATGACTTGGTAGATATGGCCACCAAATCAATTTTTGTTTTTTCCATAGAGGAACAAGCAAAACTCTTTCATGAAGAATTCCATGTAAATTCCACTACTTTGAGCAGAAAATTTCCTATATCTAAATGTATGGCTCGACAAATAGTAAAAAATTGTCAACATTGTTCTCCTTTAATCCCAGTACAATCCTTTGGAGTTAACCCCAGGGGACTGCTGCCTGGTCATATTTGGCAGATGGATGTAACCCATATTTCTGAATTTGGTACTGTTAAGTATGTACATGTGTCAGTAGACACTGCTTCAGGGGTCATTATGGCTTCCGCTCATTCTGGAGAAAAGGTAAAAGATGTCATTCAACACTGCCTACAAGCATTTGCTGGCTGGGGCATACCTAAAGTTATTAAAACAGATAATGGTCCTGCTTATACTTCTAAAAGCTTCCGGTTGTTTTTACAAACATTTAACATCCAATCAGTCACTGGCATCCCCTATAATCCTCAGGGACAGGGCATTGTGGAAAGAGCACATCTTACTTTAAAAAATTGTCTAAATAAACAAAAAGGGGGAATAGGAGCCTCCTACAAGTCTCCTAAAGATAAACTTAATTTAGTTCTTTTCATTCTAAATTTCTTAACTCTGGATAGGGACAGCCATTCTGCAGCTGATCGACATTATAATCCCCATAATACTCCTCAAGTATGGGCAAAATGGAAAGATATCCTGACAGGTTGTTGGAAAGGACCGGATCCAGTCCTTCGTTGGGTCCAAGGGTCTGTTTGTATTTTCCCACAGGATCAACAGACTCCAGTCTGGATTCCAGAAAGGCTAATCAGAGTTTTACAGCATGCAAGTGATGCTGCTCCTCCTCGCAATGGCGAGTCTGAGCCTTCCTCCAATAACAAAAACTCAGACGGAAAGGCAAACCCGGAACCTATGGGCCATTGTTAGCCTGGCCATATTTTTCACTTCTAACTAACACATTTTTTTATCCTTCCTTTTCTTGCTTTTCACCAATTCCTCTACAAGCCTGTCAATTCTACTGATGATTTTTCAGGTCGTGCTGTTTTTGGTGACAAGGATATCTCTAGTCTTTCTTTGCTTTAACAGGAGGAATTTCTGCACTTTGTTGTTGGAATCATACTACAAATCAGACCCAGAGTAGAGCAACTCGTTCTGCTGACCCTAGCTGTGGTGTTGCTTTTCCTCCCACGTCAGCTTGTGTATTTCCTCCCTCTTATGTTTCTACCAACTAACATTTCTAATAACACCTCTTAACTGTTCACTAACCGTGTGCTATCTCTCACAATGCTAGAATGGTTCTTTTGCCACCCGTGCAATTTGCACATTTCTATCTTCCTACCAGTCCTAGTTTCTGTTGCAGATGTAGAATTGCCAGTGCTATTGTCGAGAAGCAGGAGAGGCTTTGACATTGCAACAGCCGTGATCACTGCCATCACAGTCCTTGCAGTAGCAGCATTGACACAACCATAACAACGATCATTTGGCCGAGAATGCAGCTGCAGCCTTGCAGAACATAGAGACTCTATCAGAGAGTGGACTCATTATAAGAACAAGTGGATACCTTGCAAGAACTTTTGGGACTGGGATGCGTTTATTCCCTGAAAGCTGTTTGTGTTGCCCATATTGTAACTCTACTGGGATGTATATTGTTTCTGTATTTAATATGGCTATATGGTTTTTCTTCTGTTTATAGATTTGTCAAACAGCGGGCAGGCTTAGGAGCTATGGTGGTACTCCTCTGCCTTGGCCTCCTTCTCTTCATTCGTTTTGGCATGCATCTACAAGCTAGCCAATAGAGAGATCAAATTATCTTTCATCAGGCCATGACCGCCCTAAAAAGGCCGACAGCCCCCCATTAGTATGGCTCTTGATGCTGGACCGGTAGTCAAAGACGGGTAATGAAGGAGGTGGCTGTGTACCAACCTAAGACAGGAGCTGCAGCATGCTCTGCAGGCTCTGATGACGGGTAAGGACATATGCTGACCACTCAGCCTAAGACAGACACGGTCCCGAGCCTTAGTTTAATAGTAAAGAAGGGGGATCTGTCGGGGTTTCCAGGACCCCCAGCCTTGGGCATGGTCAAGATGGCGCCTGACACTGAGCCAAAAGCGGCCAACTATACAGTAAACAACCAGCGAATTCCAATGATTGGCTAGTTAACGATGTGACTAGAGCATGCCCTCCTCGTGTACCTATCCTATGCTTGCAGCTGTCCGCGTTTACCTCGTGTACTCTCCCCTGATTGGTTGAAGTGTATATAAGCCTGGTGGGTGGGAGAGTAAGGAGGCAGAAGCGGAAGAAGCGGCGGAGGCGGAGGCTGAAGCTGAGCTGGAAGCTGAGAGTGCGCGGAAGCTGGGAGAAGCTGAGAGAAGAGAAGCTGGGAGTGCGCGGAAGCTAGGAGTAAGGGAAGTGTAGGAAAGGGACTGTACATAATAAACTTCCAAAGCTTCAGACGTTTGTCATGTCTCTCTCTGCGGGCAGAGGGAGCCCGATAGTAAAGCCTTAGCCCCCAGGTTTTTCCAGCCTCCCAATTTGCCTTTTGTCCTGTGGGGGTGAACTTTATGACTAATGGGTTGCAGCATCCCCCTGGGGTAGCTATTGGGAAGGCAGAATATTCTGATTGGTTTTTGTCATAACATGGTCCACAGTTTACCTTTTTACCTTGCTGGTGGCAATAACCTCGTCCCACTTCTTGCATGTTTTCACCCCTTTCAACTGAGATTAGTTCTCCAGTAATGGGGCGGTCCACGTGATCCACCCAGTAGATTCACAACCCCATGCTTTACAGTAGGCACTTTCAGGACCTCCACCTTGACAATTTGCTTTCTGTCTCTTGAGTGAGCAGGGCAGATGTAGAACCCTAGGCTTCTGGAATTGCTGTGACCCCAGGAGTTAAATATCCATACCCTGGGAAGGGTTCCTAATCTGAAGGGTCCCGTGTATTCCCCACAAGATCACACAAGTACACAAGGAGGCCAGGGAACCAAGTTCCTAGAGGCGCTAAATTTGAGGAAGTGACATTGGTATTTTGTCAGTTTCCACAGTGATGACCATCCAGGTTTGGTTCCATGGGAGGTGGGGTTTTCCTTGAACTAGTATAGTATTTACAGTTAGGAAGCAAAGGGTTACTAAGTTCCCGTGGTAAGCTGAGGGATTTAGGATTTAGTATGGTTTTGATACTTATGGTACAGCTCCAGGTGCTCCAAGAAAGCTTGGATGATGATGGCACTAATGAACACTAACAGAGAGATGATGAGCAGTCTGGTGATGATGAGGCAAAGAGTCCACCAAGGTTTTTGCATACCTGTCAAAGACAAGAGAATACCATACCTCAAGACGCGGAGCTCCCTGGGTCAGTATTATCATTTTGTGAGGGAAGGGCATCATTTGGAGGGGGGTGATATTTAATGTTCTTTGTAGGGACCCAAATGGGCTTGTCCTCTCAATAGGAAATACACATCCAAATCCCCTTCCAACAGTTATGAGAGGGTCAGGACCTCTCCAGGCCCCTGTGAGAGGTTCTTTCCATTGGACTTTGATGTTGTGATACTTTACCATGGTTGCCCAATGCTTTTGGAAATGGGAGAGATGATCATTTTTGGAAATATCTAAAATATTTAGAATGCATAGTGCCATCCTTAATTGTTCATGGGGGGATGATACTCCCCCTTTTTGTTTTAATAGCTGGGTCTTTAGGGTTCTGTTTTGTCATTCGACAATTGCTTGACCAGTGGGATTATAGGGTATGCCCATATTATGCTGGATGCTCCAGCATTCTACAAATGTGGAGAATGATTTACTGGTGAAGCAAGGGCCATTGTCAGTTTTGAGTTGTTTAGGTAGGCCAAGAACTGCAAAACATTGTAGTAAATGATTGATAGCATGTTTTGCTTTTCTCTGGCATGGGCTGTGACCCAGCAGGCACGTGAGAAAGTATCAATGGTTACAAAGACATATTTGAGCTTTTGAAAAGGAGCATAATGGGTGACATCTGCTTGTCACTGATGGTTAGGTGTTAACCCATGGGGATTGACTACAGCTTTTTGTAAAGGAGTTACTTGTAGAAAAGGTGAACAAGATTTACAGGTCCAGGTGATTCATTTTAGCTCCTTAATAGGGTCCTGGGGATACTTGTGTGTTAAGCCCCGCCAATTAACATGAGTAAGCTCATGAAAGGATATAGGCTCCTCTTGAAAAGAATAGTTTTGCAGAGAAGATGCAAAGGAGTCAGCAATTGTATTGCCCTGAGATAAAATACCTGGGAGGTGTTGGTGCCCCCGGAGGTGCTGCAGGAATACAGGTTTAGTCCTCAACTTTAAAAGGTTTCTTGCCTGAAGCATTAAAGGAGTGATGGGATTATCATCAAGCTTAATGTATGACCAGGGGAGGTTAGGGAGCAGATTGGCAGCATAGAGGCTATGAGTGAATAGGTTGAAAGGCTCTTGTATTTCACTTAAGGCTAGAAAGATGGCATAGAGCTCTTTAAATTGTGCCAAACCTTGGATGTCATGGACTAATGTCTTGGGGGTTTTGTCACCCTGCATAGAAAGTGGAAAAAAAACTATTGCTGCTCCTCTTTTTCCCCCATCTGAGAACACCATGAGAAAGGGAGGATTAGCCTCAGGTAAAAGCAATCTTGGTGGGAAAAGTAACAAATTTTACATACACCCTATTGATAACAGGTCCTATAATAGAATATTAGATGATAGAAATAAGTCCCCAATAAAATTTACTGTTTATAATTACCATTACAGACAAGTTTAGTTTGGAGAATAGCAGCTTGATAAATTCCCTGCTTTAAAACTTGTATACCTGGAAAATGTGAACACATTTAATATACAAAGAGTGACCATTTCACAATTACCTTGACACTTTTATATTACCCAATTTAGTTTTTAAACCTCAATTTTCAAGACTAATTGTCCTAAAGAATGAAACTTAACAGATATAATGTTAAGAGTAAATTAATGTCTGTAAGAAATCCGTGTCAACTTAACATATAAATTAAACTGTGATTTATATCAGTATAGTAGTATTTGACTTTAAGAAAAACCTTAAACAGGTTTAACTGATTGTCTTACATACTTGTAACCAACTTAGTTACATGCAAACTTGTTGATATTTGCCCTTTACTTACAGACTTTCTTAGCACTTACTTAGACCCTCATGTAACACTTTCTTATCCAGAAAGATTTTGTTCTTCACTAAATATAGTTTCATTTTTAGAGCCTTTTATTTTATCTTTACTATGTGTTGACCCCTCTTTGTTCACATTCTGAAACAACTCATGAAATTTCTGAATTTAGATAAATTACTCCATTTTAACAAGATAAGATACTTTATTGTTTATAGTACTCTAACTGAAACACAGTTGAAACCTTTAGGACCCTTTGTATATAGAAGTGTACCTATTAGGACATAACTCTTAGTGACCTTGTGTTTAGTCAAGATATTAGACAAGTGTCCTGAACAGTATTTGCCATCTTTTTCTCATTGAAGAAAAGTCCCAGAAATAATTGATATTAGACATTTTATTAACATCAACATTTCATTAGTTTGACCACCTAGAGACTTCCAAGTTATTTCTAAAGACATTTCACTTTTATTATTTTAGCCAATTTAAATTGAACCCTTTTAATCATGTGAATTAAAAATATTTGGATCCATTTTTAAATTTTAATTTTAGGAGTGCTCAGTTTTGATACAGACAAAACATGACATCAGACAGCACAACATACAAAAAACACAAATTCAAAGGCCTTGTAACTTTACAGGTGAATCTCCATTGCAATGTAACAGATATTCAAAAATAACTGTAGAGTTGGATAAAATTAGAACTGATCAAAAAAAACTGAGCTCAAAAATACAGCATTAAAGGGAAAAAAAAAAACAAGAATCCTGGAAAATGAGTTAGTTGTGTGTAGCAGCCCAGGAGTTTAAGTCTCAGGTCGCTCCCTCACTGAGATTGTTGCAGTTTTTCATTCCAAAGCAGGCTTCAGCAAGGCCAGGCTTGGGCAGGGAGTGACCCTGTGCTCAAGATAAGTTTTGTATCTGGATAGGGTGGAGGAGGGGCTGAAGAAGCTTGGAAAGGGTTAGAAGAGGGAGTGGACATGGGGGAGAACTGCTTCAAGGACACGGGTGTTCCCTCCCTAGGTGGTCATGGAGTTGCATCAAAAGGATCAAAAGGGGGGCCTGTTTCTGTCTGATAGCTTCTCTTGACCCTTGCGTGGGAGGACCTCAGGACGGTCCTTTGGAAAGCAAGCACCTTTGGAGAGACCCCTGTCTTTATCTGGGTTGTGGGTAGGATGCGGTGGGAAACAACTTTTAAGGGCTGTGATAGTGGGGAAGGCCTGAGGGGGGGATATCTTTAACTTGCACCTTACAAAGAAGTTGTTCAATTCTGTCCCATGTTTCCAAGTAAAACAAGTTTGCTTCAGGCAGCCAAGGAGCTGCCTTGATGAGGGCCTTCCAGGTCTGAAATGCCTGCCTTTCTGAGAGTTCTAATCCTCTACTTCTAAGGAGAATCATAAGGGAGTCAAGGGAGGGGTCAAACTTGGAATTGGACTGTCCCATATCTTATGGGTGTACACTCACCCGCAGTCCAATTGGCCTCTCAGCGATTTCGTGATTCTCACACAGGGCACCAGTTGTTGCTCTCTGTCAAGCTACAAGGTTTGATGTAATATGGGGCCAAGAAGGATGAGTGTCAGCAGAAATGGAAGCCCACCAGAGCAGGGAGGTCTATCAGCGCACGAAGCACAGCAACAGAGACAAACCCGCATAAATACAGTTATATCATACTAGACAAAGGCACCATAAACATGTATTGGAAAAGAGATAGCTGGTTCAACAAATGGTATTAGAAAAACTGCAAACCCATATGTAAGAAAACAAAACTGAACCAGTAAGTCACACCCTGCCCAAAACTCAACTCAAATTGGGTCAAACCTAGGAAATATATCAGAGACCCTGTATCTACTAGAAGAAAAAGTTGGCCCACATACCATCATGGTATCTTAGGAAACAAATTGCTCAACAAGATGCTTAAAGCAGAACCAGTAAAATAAAGAATCAATAAATGTGATGGTATCAAACTAAAAAGTTTTGTTACAGCAAATGAATCTTTCCAGAAAGGGAACAGTGAACCTAGAGAATGGGAGAAAACCTATGCCTCCCATACCTCAGAAAAATCATTAATATTCAGGGCATATGTAGAGCTCAAAAAAAGTTCAAACCATAAAAACTAGTAACCCAAACACTAATTGGACAAGGAAATTGAAGAGACACTTCAAAGAAGAAAAAATATGATTGATCAACTAATACATAAAAAAATTCAAGATCTTTAGCAGTTAAAGAAATATGAATTAAAACTACACTTAAATTTCATCTCACTACAGTTACAATGGCAATTATAAAGAATACAAGTAAAAATAAATGTTGGTAAGGATATGGGGAAGAAGATGCACTCATATAGTGCTGGTTGAAATACAAATTTGTTCACCCATCTGGACAGTAGTATGGAGAGTTCACAGAAATTTTGTAATGGAATTATAATTTGACCCAGTTATTCCACTACTCATCTTTTACCAAAACACTTAAAATAAACATACTACAGTGATGTGGCCATATCAGTGTTTACAGTAATGCAATTCCCATTAACTAAGCTATGGAACCAATGAAGGGCCCTTTAATATAAGAAAGGATAAAGAAAATGCAGGGCATATACACAATGGAATATTACTCACTCATAAAGAAGAATAAAATTATGACATTTGCCCAGAAATGAATGGAAAAAGAGGATATCATGCTAAGTGAAATAAACCAATCCCACAAAACCAAATGCTGAATGTTCTCTCTGAAATGATGGTGCTGATTCACCATTGTTTGTGGGGAGGGATAAATGTGCAGGTGCAGTGTACTGGTTAGGGGCTTGTGAGGGGAAAGGATAAGGGATGGGAAAGGAAAACACAGTTAAGTAAACTGGACATTTTACTATGTTCATATATAAATTCACAAACAGTATATCTCCATTCATGTACAACCCCCAAAATGGTAAATTATACTCCATGTATGTATGATATGTCAAAGTACAATCTACTGTAATGTATAACTAAAAGTACAAATAAAAATTATTAAAAGAATCTATGACCTGAATATCCTCAATGGTCTTCTTAGCATATGTGTTCTGACTGGCCTTTAAGACCTGGGTATTGTAATGGATTTTAGTAATTCATATAGGTTAGTCTCTATGGTTTGGGTAGATTTAGGATCTGAGGTAAGTATATAAACTGTGTGACCTCCATGACCTGAGTAGCCTGTTATCAGTATATCACACATATATGAATATCCTCAATTGCTATGATACCACTTAAGACCTCCAGAGTCTATAGTCTCAATAGTATTTCTGATATGCATAGCCTCTAAAACATGTGTATTTCCAATAACCTACACACCCTCTATGACCTTTATGGTTTTCATAAATCAAAAAACCTGATTAAACTCAATGACTTATAGTCTTCATGACCTGCATAGCCTCTATTGTTTGAGAGGTCTCTCTGATCATCCATAAGATTTTAGCCACTTGAGCAATGGTGTGGAAATAATGAATGATGAGTGCTGGAATCAGGTTCACAGTGCTGGGACATTGACATCTTTTAAAATTGTCTTGGGTCTTCAGTCATTTGTGAGGAGACTGTCTTCATGGCATCACCAAAGTGCAATTAAGGTTTTTGAAAAGAAGAAATATCCACATCACTCGAAGTATCCACAGTAGTGGAAACATTTTTTGTTTTTAGTACCAGGGATGGAACCTGGGGGTGATCTATCCCTGAGCTGCATCCACACATTTATTTGTTCATTCATACATTAATCCATTCATTCATTCCTTTAATGGCCCCAGGGTGATGGAACTCAGGGGTGCTTAACCATGGAGCCACATCCGAAGCCACTGTTTCTTTTTATTCTCAGGCAGCTTCTCACTTAGTGGCCGAGGGTGACTCTGAACTCACAATCCCCCTTCCTGCCTGAGCCGCCCAAGCTACTGCGATGACACCCACGCAGCACCATGCAGGGAGGAAGGGCTTATCATTTTCTTGTGGGACAGAGATTTTCTTGCTTTATCCCCCAGGCTGGTCTTGAACTTGTGATCCTACCAGCTCAGGGCTCAGTGGTGTCCCAAATAGAGTAAAAAAAATTTTAGGTGCCCAGTCAGCACCCAGTCTGTGTCTCTCTTTTGCATGACATTTGGACAACTCAAGATTCTCCTTTTTGTTCTTCCTCATCAAAGGGTTATGGAAAAGAATATTCCTAAAATACAACTACCCAAGGGAAATGGAGGGACAGTGTGTCTCTGGGAGAGGGAGGGAGGAAGGGAGGGAGGGAAAATGGGTCAAACCATGCCTAATAGCAACAACTACGGGATCTAAACTTAGATCATCCACCATTGCAGAGTAGCCCTACATAGAGGCACAGCACAGATGGAAACTCTGGGAAACAATGGATCCTAGAAGAAGCCCAATGAGTTTCAACATTTTTACAACCAACACCTTCCTAACTTAAAGTTTTAACCTGTACAACTAACCCCTGATGGTCAAAACCTTTGCAGGTATGAGACTTCCAATGATTGCATCATCATACCCCAAAACCAAAATTACCCCTGTAACGGGATCTGATTTTCCCATCTGGAAAATGGGTCCTGACAGCATCCGATTCTACAGAGGAATAAAAGCTTCTCTGAATCTGTCGAGGAAGTCTGCCTCCTGCCCTTTTGCACTAACACTTAGGACAGAGGACTTAGATTTTGTGACCTTTGATATCTTTCTCTCCTAGGTCTCTCTTTCTCTCTCTCTCTCTCTCTCTGCCATCATGGAGGCACATTGTGTTAAGCCTGTGCCTGGTGTGACCAGTGTTTTCAGACTGACTGAGAACAGGAGATATTTTGAATGTACCAAGGTCTTGCATTTCTGCATCTTCCTTCTGGAGCCTGTGGAGCATGGGGAAGACTGTGGTGCAAGAATATTTTTGGTGGTCATGAGCAGGGTCTCTGGAACCAAAGGGAGCATACAGCTCTTTTTAAACTGAACAACAATCCCCACATACCCTGGGGCAGGATGCAGAATATATCTGGGCAATGCTCCACAATGATTTAAACTAGTAAAAACAATTAATTAGATGGCACAGAAAGATAAAGGGAGAGGGGGAGAGAAAGAGAGAGAGAGAGAGAGAGAGAGAGAGAGAGAGAGAGAGAGAGAGAGAGAGAGAAAGAGAGAGAGAGTGTGAATATGAAAAGAATCAAGTAGCTCAAGACTGTAGTGAACTCTCTTCCTGCACTGGCTCTCACTGGATCTCACCATCACCCTTCCCTCCCTCCATCGTTTGTCTTTTCTACCTTACTGTTTCCAACCACTCTTGCTTTATATTTGGTCACACAGATTTCAGTTCATTCTGCCACTGAATCACTACAGCCCCATCCCCAGTTCTCCAGCCTTTGAATTACAATGATTTCTATTTTGGGGATTGAATCTGTTTACAGCACCCCCCTCCATCTTCCACAGTTCTCTCCCTCTCTCTGATTTCTATTAAATAAATGACCCCTTTAACCCATATCTGATTGGAGGTCATTTAAAAGTGCTTTCAATGAGAAGAGCTTAGGGATCTTCAAAGGTCTCTGCTTTGGAACACCCTTCCTTGAAATCCAGCTCCATTTCCTGCAGTAAATTTCTTTGGCTCTGGAGAGAAACATGTAAAAATCAGTTGAATTTGCTTTGGAGTTGGATTTGCCTGTGTTTGGCGTTTGGGTTCCCCTCTTTTAGACAAAATTTTGTAGATGAACGGTCCCGTGTAATCCTTCTCCATCTAGTTCTATTGTGTCTGTGTGGTGGGTTTTATCTACTTTTGTCATTTTTTGTTTATTTTTTTACATCAGAAATAAGCATTTTCTTGAACCACAAGTCGAGTCATTTCACATTCGGTAGCAGACCCAAATACATTTAGTTCCTTGGTAATAAGAAACTGTAACAGGGACCTAAGACAGGCTGCCTTTGCTTAAGAATAAATAAATAAATAAATAAATAAATAAATAAATAAATAAATAAATAAATAAATAAAAAACAGAAACAGAAATGAAAACAGTGGTTGTTTACCTAGAGCAGAACACCACGCACTCTGGGTTACTGAAATCAGGAGAAAACTTGCCATGTCTGCCTTCATTTGTATCTGTCTCTGTATAACTTGAACCTTTGTGACCCTCTCAGTTCTGCACATAGTAGTCAGTGTTCATGCAAAAGCTAGCAACATGAGGTTTGTCAGCCCGCTCTGTTCATAAAGTGCTTGCCTGTCAAGCACAAGGCCCTGGGTTTAATTGCCAGCACCTTCTGCAAAAAAAAAAAAAAGAAAAGAAAAAAAAGAAAGAAAGAAAAGAAAGAAAAAGAAAAAGAGAAAGAAAGAAAATAAAAAGAATATGTGTTTTTGTGATGAGAATATGTAACCTTAGAAGGGAACATGAAGCAAACCTCAACAAAATAGGAAATCATGCCTCATCTCTTCTCTGAACACTAGGACAGTAAGGTAGAGGTTGGGCACGGTGGCCTCTGCCTGTCTCAGGAGGATCCCAAGTTCAATGCCAGCTTCAGCAATTCAATGAGTCCCTGGGCAACTGAATAACACTGTGTCAAAATTAATAATAATAATTATAATAAGAGAATAAAATCAAATAAAAAGGATCAGGGTTGGAGTTGGGTGATTAAGCAGCATTGGGTTTGAACCCTGGCACTAAAAAGAAAACAGAAAGAAAGAAAGGTAGAAATAAATAATTTAAACACTATCAATATTGTCAAACGTTTGGAGATGAAGCACATTTTAAACTGAAGCATGAGCCAAGCACGGTGGCACAGTCTCTCTGGGGGTCCAAAGAGAGGGCAGGAAGTCCAAGGAGAACACTGGGCAGTAGAAGCAGGGGTTGCAATTAAGGATTAAAATTAGATAGGGTCCCAGTGAGGTTGGACAGTGGTTATGACATAGGTGCTAAGTGTCCATACTATAGTACCATTCAAAGTAGATTAGATCCTATTCCTTTGGAAGGACTAGACACAGGTTTGTATAAACATGAACATCTAAAAATGCTTATTCAATGCAGAAGGCCAAGTGAGGTGGATTTGGTTCAATGAATGAAGATGGGCTGAATTACTCAGCAAAGAAAATTATTTTCTAAATGTACAATATAGTAATGGAGAAATATATCCGTAACAAATATACTTAAAGAATATACCTAATGTGTGGGATTCTTACTATAAGTCAACATTATAAATATCCCTTTGTTACTAAGGTTATTTACTCCACTAAGAAATGCATTCAGAACAGACTTAGATATAAAAATGTATTTCTGCAGAATAAGGTGACACTCCGGTGCTTCTAGATACTTAGAGAAGCTCTCTTAGAAAGAAGAGCCATGGCACCAAGTACTGGGTTTGAATGTCTGCTCAAATGTCTGCTCTGCCTTACTGGAATAACTGATCTGTTAATTTCCTCATTAGCAAAAAGAATGATAATACCTGCCTACTAGGGTTTTCATGAAACCTAAATGGGATAATTTATATAAAGTATGCAAGAACATTTATGTACTGATTTTATTATCTTTTGAGACTTGCCATATATTAACTTGTATCATGGATACCATTTTACTGCTTATCCCTCTATTGGCTCATGAGGTAGCTCAATGGTTTAATTTCCTGGGTTTTACCAGTAACTCTCAACAGTTCCTTTCCATGGAGAGACTTCAAAAAATTAAGCTGGATATTAAGAATATAAAGAAGAGATGGGGAAATAACTAGAGGTAGAGCAGTTGCCTACCTTGTGGGAGGCCTGAGGTTCAATGCACAGCACCATAAAATGAAATGACATAAAATTAACATGACATGACATTTAAAAAATAAAGTAAAAGAATAAAAAAGAGGAAAAGCATATAAGCATACAAGATCTTTCTGAAGAAAAGATAATATACTCATTTAAATGTAAATTAAATAAAACAAAATACTGCATAGTCATAAAATCTATGACCTAGTTTTTAGTAGTTCAAAATAAGATTACAACAGAAACTCATGCACAACAACCTGGATGAGCAATAAAATATTTAAAATATTGATAAGGCACTCTGAAAACAAAACCTTCTGAATGGCAAAGCAGTACACAGTGCAGGATGGTACACATTTATAATGACAACTACTTGGGAAGCTGGAGTATGCCAAAGTTGAAGCCAGCCTCAACAACTTAGTGAGACTATCTCAGACTAAACAATGAAAAGGGCCAGGCATGCAGCTCAGTGGTTAAGTGTCCCTGGGTTCAATTCATGCTACCAAAATGTAATTTAAAATGACAAATTAGAAATATACTTCAAATATCCTTTCTAAAAAGTTAATTCTACAGTACTGATTGCTACTTTGTTATTTCTTTTTTTAAGGTCTTTTATTTTTCTATACTGCATTTTAATTCATTGTACACAAACAAATGGGGTACAACTTTTTGTTTATATGGTTGTACACGATGTAGATTCACCATTAGTGTAATCATACATGTACACAAGGTAATTATGTCTGTCTCATTCCATCTTTCATACCCCCACATCCTCCCCCCTCTCATTTCCCTCTACATAATCTGAAGTTCCTCCATTCTTTTATCCCCCAATGCCCCACCCCTGTTTTGTATTATCATTCACTGATCAGGGAAAAAATTTGACCTTTGGTTTTTTAGGATTGGCTTATTTTACTTAGCCTGATATTCTCCAATTCCATTCATTTGCCTGCAAATGCCATAATTTTATTCTTCTTTACAGCTTTGTAATATTCCATTGTGTATATATACCACAGAACTTTGTTATTTCCAGGAAAAGCTTCCTATATTACAGTAAAATTACCAAATAGCAGTCCTGAAAGATGTCTATGCAAGTTACAAGGTAACAAATCTAGTGTCTAGGCAGGATGCTGTGGCACCCACCTGTCATGCTGGAGATTCTGGAAGTTGAGGCAGGAGGATTATAAATTCAAGGCCATCCTTGGCAACTCACAGAAATCCTGTCTCAACATGTTAACATAAAAGAAATAGGACTAGAGATGTAGCTCAGTGGTAGAGAACTCCTGGATTCAATCCCCAGTACCAAAACAAAAACAAAGAAACAACAACAACAACAACAAAAAAAAAAAACTAGGGATCTACTAAACACCAACCATGTAGATGTAATCTCAGTTCTCAAAACAGACATCCAAAGAAAGACCGTTATCCCCTCTTTACCATTGAGGACACTGAAGTTCAAGGAAATTAAATAGTTAATTCAAGGACACATCGCTAATGAGTAGAGATTAGAACACAAGGCTCCCAATATGACTGCCTAAGAGTAAACAGGTCCTAAAGTAGACAGACCAGACATATCAGGAAAGTGGCAAAGTACCAAACAATGTAAAAAGAGATAAGTCTTCCACACATGCAACAGTTTCTGACAGAGTACAATATACTCACAATTTTAGAAATGGTGCATATTTTAAGCAAATCTAAAAAATTAAGGAGACACACTTAAAAGACTGGTATTGTTGGGGGTGGTGGCACATACCTGCAATCCCAATTACTTTGGGAGACTGAGGCAAGAGAATGACCAGTGCAAAGCAAGCTTCAACAACTTAAATGAGGTCCTAAGAAACTTGGTGAGACCTGGCCCTAAATGAAAAATAAAAAGGGCTGGAAATATGGCTCAGTGATTAAACACCCTTGGGCTCAATCCCTGGTACTAAAAAAAATAAGAAATTAAAAAAATTAAAACCCTGCAATTGATAAATTTTGATATTAATAAGCTAGTTTCTTATTTCTTAACTCTCTTAAATCACAGGCTCTAAGTCTTTCAACTTGTTAACTCTGGAAAAAAAAACATGTAAGCCCAATTTCTAACCTAGCACTATCATATGAACAGAAGGGAGGTGTGGTTAAGTGGAAGGTCTTTTAGTTACCCAGTCTTAGTTTACAGAAGATTATTAAATAATACTGAAATTAAGCATCCCCCATTCCTCTAATTCCATTATCAGACATGATGCCTCTGTATACAAAACCCTCTCACCTGCCTGACAGACTCCTGCTAGTTGTGAAAAGAGGAAGCTAACATGCCACTTTCCAGGGAAGCTTTCCCCATTGATCCACCAGGAAAAAGAAGGAAATATATCTAGCTAATTTGAAGCACAGTGATCCTTCACTTCATTTGGTCATGGTCCCTCTTTTAAAATGTGATGAAGGTAGGCTGTCCTCCTAGAAAAATGTGTGCTATCAAAAAAATTTAAATATAATTTCAGTGGATTTTACAACTTCTAAGGACCCAGGTTAGGAATTCTTGCTTTAGAGAAACTAATGAATACCTCATAGGTAGTCAGCAGCATGTGAAAATGTCTCCTATTTAGATCTTGCTGAAGATGTGCTTTTTTCTCCTTGTACCCTGCATACATTATACAGGAAAGACCTGGAGAAAAACTAAATCCAGAGGCAGATGAACACAAATGCTAGAGCCATGAGATGGTGTGTGCATGTCATGAAAGGACTGCAATGTGCAGACACCATTCATTAGGTGCTGATCCCAGAAAGAATACTGGAATTCTGAATTGTTATCTAGAATAAGGTTAAACCTCAGGGGAAGGTCTGTGGTAAGCAGGGAGAAAGATCAGGTCTAAGAGGGTCTTGTGCTAACTGAAAATGCAATGATGTTTCTCATTTTAGTTATTTCCTATGTTTCTATGGGAAGGATAGTTTCTCCCTTTGATAAGTAAATTTTATTTATGATACCAAAAGATGCAATTTATATGAAAATAAGATTAATAAGAAAGGAGAGAGAAAACTATATTGAAGTAAAGCTTTGTATACTATTGAAATTGTTGGCTTCAATCTGTTCAAAATTATTTTAAGTGAAGATGTTTATTATAATCACCAGGGCAACCATTAAGAACATTTTTCAAAAATATATAAAGAAAGGAAACAAAGACATCAATTGGTATGCTAGAGGATATCTATCTCAAAATCAGGCAGTAATGAATATATACAGGAAGAAAAAACAGAATACTAGCCTCGAAATTGCAGAATGATAACAGTAACACCCATTGGATCATCCCCCATCAGATTCTGTGTCTTAACCTACAGTGTTTTGGTTCAAGCATTCTGAAATAAAACCATTGAATATGACAAGATTTTGATTTATGATATTTTACATATCATCTAGAAAAATATCAACATAAATAGTAAAAGTCCAGCTACATCTACTCTGTACCTTTCCATCTCTTCTTTCCAGTTGTTCAAAACAGACAGGGTACAAAGAATCAGAAATGGTCCTTAATCATTTAACCTTCCTGCCAAGTAAATTATGAGAGCAGTTATCTGAAACAAAGCAAGAAGGCAGTTTTGATCACATTTTCCCTTAAGAAATAACAAAGTTCTCACAACTGTAGGTTGAAAACACAAACTTTTATATATGACTTGCTTCATAAAGAAATTATGTAAAATCTTTCACACATTAGGACACTAGTACATTCCTAGAGCAAAATTAGGTAAGCCTCAGTGAGCTTGCTGAGGGCATTAATGGTGTTCGATTACTTCAGGAGTTAAAAAGCAATAAAGCTCAATTTTTGTGTAATTGAACTTCAAACAGAAGCAAAAGAAGTCAGAAAAAAATAGAAATCAATGAAACCAACACAACTGATAGATTAGAGCAGGCTTACTTGAAAACATCAAGCCAGAAATGCTAAGACCTGACTATAAACAGGACTTACACATTGTGGCCTCTGCTGCTGACCCAGCTGCCCTGAAGACAGTGCTTTCCTTACTTCCCAATTGTCTCCTGCCTTCTGTGTCTTCCTTACTTCTGTATAAATTTATAGAGTGACTTCTATTGGCTCAAGTTGTATGTGAACAAAACCTATATATAAAGGTCTTTGGTCTTTTTTAGTTGGTGCATTATGATTATACTGAATTGTGGGATTTGTTATGCCATATTTGTATATGCTCAAATCTAGAACACACATTCAAATGGGGAAAATAGACAATAAATCATTCTTATAAGAAATATGGGTATAAAATGAAACTTTGTAAAGTCAAATGTGTATACTTCAGGAGATGCCTGAAGGCAGTTATGACTCTAATTGCAGTGATATACAAGGAAAAAGAATACTCTTGACAAATGAAAACATGTGAAGAGCTTGAATCCTCAAATACAGTGATATTTCTGAGGAAAAAATAGGCCCTAAGGCTCAAATTCAAAATCCTGTGAAAACTATATGCTCAAAGACATCCACATCAAAATTAACTTAAGTAACCCCCCCCAAAAAAAGGGGGACTCATGACTCCTCTCAATAGAACATTTAAGTAAATTATAAATTCTCTTGATGGCATTTTATGCAGCCAGTTGAAAATGATTGTGATATAATAAAATGCAACATTACAGTGGCAGTGGTACATTAACAAATAGAAACCATATGAGCTATATGTGTACTACAATTTCATTGATATAAAACACCTTGCTGCTGGCAAGTGGTTAGAATGCTGTGATGATAGAGTGGCAGTTCACTTTTTTTGACATGGTCATATTAATTTTATAAAGGAAATAATTTTCTTATTCAACTATCCCAGCTCAAACTGTGCCCAGAGCAACCCTCTAATAAGTTAGTTAACTGAATTAAAATCATTCTGTTTAGCATTCCCTGAGGATACAATTTAGAAAAAACTTTATCTTTTATTACCAAAATCAGATGTGTACAAAATTAATGTGGAGACATTAGTGAATTATATCAAACATCTAAAAAATAAACGATAACAATTCTACATAAACTCTTCCTGAAAATTTAATAGGGACACTTTTCAACTTATATGATGAGGCCAGATTTACCAAAATACTAAAAACAGACAAAATTATTATAAGAAAGGAAAATTGCAAACCAATATTCTTTATAATGTAAATGCAAAAATTCTAAACACACTTCTACCAAAACAGAATGGGAGTTGGTATATATTTAAAGAATTTAAACTAGAGCTGGAAAGGCAAAGGACAAGTGGAATTTTCTGGCTCTCAATGAAGTCAGTAAGACAATTCAATGACTGAGACAAAAGAGAATATAGGAAGGACACATGTAGCACTGCTCCAGCTCAAATTTTATATATGTAAGGTGAGCATTGGAGAAGATGGTGAACTTCTAAAATGATGATGAGACCCTTGCTCATTCTCACCAGTGACCACTGGTGAAACTTTATTGGGATTAGGAAGTATTTATCCTCCTAATTTCTGATCAAGCTGCCTGTGACATATATCATAATTATACCAGGATATCTTTGGTATCCTTCACATAAGTAATCCTTGTGTGATTAACCCAAGGGGTGTTGTGTTGTGTTAAAGTTTTCTTTAATCCAAGCCCACATATGTCAATCCAGGGCCATATTGCTGATTATCCTGACAGAAGCATCAATTTCAACACAACACCTACTGATCAATGCCCAAGGGGGGCACATACAATTCTCCAGGTTTCTAGGCTCTACCTCACCTGCAACACTTTTTAAAAAAAATTTTTTAGTTGTCAATGGATCCTTATTTTATTTATTTATATGTGGTGCTGAGAACTGAACAAGGTGTCTCACACATGCTAGGCAAGTTCTCTAACACTGAGCTAAAACCCTAGCCCCATACCTCAACCCCTTTTAAGGCCATTATATGGCTAAGTTGTATTTTGGAAAATAGTGTACTTCCTCTTCATTTCTCTATCACAGTATAAAAATGGGAAGCAGCCCCACCCCAAACCACCCCCACTGAGGAAGGGAGATTAAAACTAGAAGCAATACAGTTAACTTCATTAAGTGTTATTAAGGAGGTCAAAGTTAATGTGATCCTTGGTCAAGTATACATACTTAACACAGAGAAAAGTCCTAAGCCTGGGACCATTAACTGCACCTCTAACTCAAATAATTAACTCTTCTCATAGATACATGACAAAGCTCAGATAAAATAAGGGTAATGACATGATTCTTAAACACCCCCACAACTGGAAAAATCAACTCCAAGTTTGTGATCTCTTAATAAAAGTGAGACATTTCACATCCTAGTATAAAAATAGATCTTGTAGCTAACAACTAAGATGGTAATGAAATATGAGGAGGTTATTTAGTTGGAGGTGATCAGTGCTTGCTCCACACTAACATATCTCACAGGTATTACCCAGATCCATCTCATTTTCAAGGATGCAGCCATCCTGACAGTGGAAGCGTTGGATGTCAGTTGACTCCCTCCAGTTGATAAGGGTGTAGATGAATTCCTAGAAATAAAAAAAATACAGCAAAAAAGAGAGTAGACATATATGTAGGCTAAACTCTAAGGCTCTGAATGAAGAACATGGATTATATTCCCTTAATGTCAAACTTTACTACCCAAATCTTTTACTGGGAAGTTCTATATATAAAAACATAAGCTGATTTCCAAATTATTTTATGTGCATACTTGGGCCACCAATCAAAGCCCTAAAATAGCCTGTTGCTGTTATATAATCCACTTGATAGATGAGAAACTCACCTTTGGATTTGTTCTCTAATACCCAGCTCATGCCATTGTCCTTTCCTGGAAATGAAGCACCCCTGGTAATGATGCAACTTAACAAACAATATATGGATAGTTCACATGCTTGATTAATGGCACCCATCTGAATTTGACCTTTGTGCTATGTTGTTACTAAAGAAAAGAGGAACAGTAAAACACCATAACCCTGAATGCTCCCTTTCTGTTCCCAAAAACCTACCAAAATTAAGGAAACAATGAGAGCAAGGTGGATCTGGACACACATATTATCTCAAAGGACACTGGATTACTCTCATGCACACTGGGACTAGGGCAAGTTAGTGTTATGTGTAAAAATCTACTTTCTTGCATGTAAACTGGGACAGTTGCTCCTTGGAATTCTGGTCATATAAGCAAACTAATGCTGATGTCACTGATTCTTCAGTCTAACACATAAGGTCCCCTGAATGGGGATAAGCAAAGAACTGAGAACACTGGGGAAAGGACACATGTCACTCATTTGGCCAGTGCCACTAGGTAAAACACCACAGAAAGTGAGGTACTGCTTGGAGAAGCACCTTAAGAGATACAGATGCTCTCAGTCTGTTGCCATGGAACTCTTCCTGCAGCTGCCACTGATCTTCTATAAGCTTTCCCCAATGAATCTTGTCTCCCAAACTGTCTTCAAGCACCTTCTCTGGTCTTCCCACAACCTAGTACTACTGTACTGTGGAGTGGCACATGCTAAAGGACAAAATAAAAATAGGACTGTATGCTTCAACAGAGAAGCAGAGATAAGAATGGAAATGTATGAGCATCTATCTATCTATCTACATATAGTTCAAAAGTAAAATGTTGGAATGGTAGATAAAGCATGTCCTTCAAAGAGTTCATGTGTAGACCACAAAATCAGTGAGTATGTTACTTTATTTGGCAAAAAAGACTCCACAGACACAATTAAGTTTCAGGGTCTTGAGATGGGAAGTTTGTACTGAATTATTCTGGACTACCCAATCTAATCACATACACCTTTAGGAAAGGGGAACCTTTACTGGTTGTGATTAGGAGGTGACTATAGTGAAGCAGACTAGGTACCCCCACCCAAAAGACCCTTGCCATAATTAAGCTTCTCCTCTTGTCAGGTCAGCAGGATGTCTTGGGGTTTGAAGCTTCCTCTTTCTTGTAAATGCCAGGTTTGCACACAAAAGGTATGACAGAGTTAGTCTTCATGCTTATTGTACAAAAAGATATTATCTCTGCTTTCTTGATAAAAACTTATGAAACCTGGTCTAGGGGATGGATCAGAAAGCAGTAGTCATGTAAAACCTCCAAGTCCCTCCTCCCACTGGATATAAAGTTCAAAAAATTTCCAAAATCTTTGTTCAGAGGGAGAATTTTTAGGCAAGATTCACCCTGGACCCTGCAGTCAATGAACCTGCTTCCTGAAAACTCCTCAGGTGTCCAGCCTCTTCTGTCCTACATCAACAAAAGGATTCAATATATGCATGTTGCAGGATCTGAAAAAGGAGGACAGAGGCCCTGGCATATTTTTTATAGTTACCTTTTTTGTTTAGTTTTTTGGAAGAGTGGCCACACCTGATCTGTTGGATCTCCAGAGATAGGTCTCTGTCCTAGGACTCCAGTAACAGAAATGTTCAGGCTCTTGACTATATCAAGTAAATGTCTGGGCTATAATATTCTAAATAGTTTTGCAAGATATTACCACTGGAGAAACTGAGTAAGATTACATGGGATCTCTATTATGTTTTTTAAACAGAATGTGAATCTGTAATTACCATAAAATATGTTTAATTAAATTATGAAATTATATCCACAAAGATAACAGTATTTAATACTTGAGACAACTGCAAAAATTAAAAAAAAATCCCAGAAAGTTAGGCAGAAAAGAACTTAATGTAGAGAATTAGGTCACCATAAAATTGTTGGAAGGGCTAGAAGAGTAGCCTCCAGGTTTATCTTCCTGGTACAACTACTGAATAGCTACCATAGAACTGGTTCATTAAGGTAGCATCAACCTCCATAACCAGGAATCCAAGAAAAAACCTGAAAGCACTGGGACAACCAACAGCATAGGTTATTTCCCCAAATGTTTTACAAAGAACAGGAACTACTTCTGGAATTAGAAAAATAAAAAAAAAATTAACTCGCAAAGAATAATTTCCAAAAATATTAATTTATTTTGGCAAATAGGAATTACAAGTTACAATATTCAATAATTATGCCTTGGGCTACTTCTACTTTCTGTTTCTTTCCCTACACTATCAGTTTACAAACACCAGTTGATAAATACCCCCACTAATTTTTTTTTTATATTCTTTTGCTTTTACTCATTCTATTTCATCCTCTCCATCTTCAAACCTCTTGTCTACTCATTTTCACTAACTCATATTCACAAGTAGGTTTCTATGTAGTTGGATATCAACATGCACACACTGTTGATAGGCAAGCACTTAGACATTTACACTTTAGTTAAGATATGCTGAACATACAAAGGCCAGTCCAAAAACTCGTACTTAGATTGGATAAACACTCTGCCAGACTTCTACTCTTCAGACATGAACCTTCTCCATACATCTACATCCATCACTTTTCTAAACAGAACACAGAACTGCAACTTGGTTTTCCTTCGAAGAACAACAAAACCTCACACTCCTGTAGTATTTAGTGCATAAGTATAAGCTGAATGAACACTTGCTTTCATACTTTGAAAAGAATTGTTTACTACTCTAGAAACTTGGTGGACAGGGCCCATCTTGGCTTTGTTGTCTCCCATACCCAACACCCAATAGCATGCTCTCACTAGCATTTCAATAAAATGATGAGTAGATGGCTATATTATTATGGAGCACAATTATGTCACTCCACTAAGGTACTACCATGTTCCAGGTCTGATAAATAAGGACAAGGAGGTTGGGAGAGGTTGGATGGAGGGTGGGCGCTATGGGTTGCTCCCTGCACTCTCCAGGCTTAGACGACTAAGAGGAGGACAGGTGGACCTGAAATCGACAAAAGTTGTGGTAAGAAGCCTACAAACTTTTGCTTGTTTGCATTCGTCAAAATACAGCTTTGATGGTGATTAACCAGTGGCAAATCATCAACTGCGCCTGCACAGTCAACGGAGAAAAAATCAAAAGTGGGACATGTGTTTCCAGAGTTTTATTAAACAACCGCCGCAGGTCAGGCCTCCAAACCACCAGAACCTGAAGGGCAATCACACAGCCTGGGGTGCCAGGATGCAGTCTCTGTTCTGAGACCTACACTTCCCATGCACCTTTGCAAGTTTCCCCACCCACCAGCCTGGTCACTCGAATGGGGCCCAGGCCCATATCCATCTCCCATGCATGCAGCTCGGGCTTGGCACCTTCAGCACCCACCCACCACCGGCCCTGGGGCCGCGGGAAAACTGCCCTCAAGACCCTGCAGGCTAAAGGCCAGTGCCCAGGAGTAGGTGGGTCTGAGCGGTTGTTCACCTTAAATCCTGCTCCTCCACCCATGTCCGCACCATTTCGGGTCTGACCTTGCCTGTAGTGCTAGTAAGAAGCCTGGTATGTCGCCCTCCATTGCCTGTGAGAGGCTCCGCCCTCGGGCCCTGCGTACTTGACCTTTCTGGTGCGCCAGAGAGGACCCGGCCTGTGCTGTGCAGCCACCAGGGGCGCACGCTGAGGACGCCTCGAAGCTGAAGCTGCGAGTCAGCCTCAAGTTTAGTCCAGGAATTCTTGGGTAGAGTGCTGAAATGGCTACTCTGTTCTCAGGAGCCTGCTCAATTCTGTTGACTCTAGTGAAAAATTAGTTTACACTCTGAAATCTCCTGATCTGTTCCCTGTTAGCTGTAGGCCAGGTGAAAGCCAATGAATGTAGTGAATTAAAATCACCAAAGATATTATGCTGCCATGGATGTTTCAAGAAAACCATTGGGAAATTAACCAATGTGTTAACTTAAGTGTGACTCAACATCAGTTTTGAGTGATTTTATGATGAAGCATACCACTAATACAAATATTATGATAGTAACAAAATAGCTGCATTTATTTATGTAGTTCTAGATGCTACCCTAAGGAGTTTTCACATATTTTCTCATTTAATACTCACAACAACCTATAAATAGGTCCTATTTACTATGACTTTGAATGGTAATTGGCAAAACAGGGACCACAAACTGTATTATTTTCTTGTTTTATTGTTTGTTCTATTTATTTATACATGAGAGTAGAATGCATTTTGATTCTTTGTACCCAATGGAGTACAACTTTTCATTGCTCTGTTTCTATACCATGTAGATTCACACCTTTCGTGTAATCATACAAGTACATAGGGTAATGATTTGTCTCATTCCATCATCTTTCCTTCCTCCTGCTCCCTCCATCCCCCCAGTTCCCTCTACACAATCCAACATTTCTCCACTTTCCTACCCCCCCATGTATCAGCATCCACTTATCAGAGAAAACACTTGGCTTTTGGTTTTTTGGTATTGACTTATCTCATTTAGGATATATTATCCAACTTCATCCATTTCACTACAAATGCCATAATTTTACTCATCTTTATGACTGAATAATATTCCATTCTGTATATATACCACAATTTCTTTATTGATTAATCTATTGAAGGACATCTAGGTTGGTTCTACAATCTAGCTATTGTGAATTGAACTGCTATAAAAATTGTCATGGCTGGGTCACTGTAGTATGCTGATTTTATGACCTTTGGTATACTCAAGTAGTGGGATAACTGGGTCAAATGCTGGTTCCATTCCAAGTTTTGAAGGAATCTCTATACTACTTTCCAGAGTGGCTACACCAATTTTCAAACCCACCAGCAACGTGTGAATGTACCTTTTCCCCCATATTCTCACCAACATACATTCTTGCTTGTATTCTTGATAATTGCCATTCTGATTGGAATGAGATGAATTTTAAATAGTTTTGATTTGCATTTCTCTAATTGCTAGAGATTTTGAACACTTTTTAATGTATTTGTTGATTGATTGTTTTTCTTCTTCTGTAAAGTGTCTGCTCAGTTCCTTAGCCCATTTATTGATTGGGTTTTTTTTTTTGGTGTTAAGTTTTTCAGATTTCTTATAAATTCTGGAGATTAGTGATCTATCTGAAGTGTGTATGGTAAAGATTTTGTGTCACTCTGTAGACACTTTCTTCACATTATTGATTGTTTACTTTGCTGAGAAAAAGCTTTTTACTTTGAATTCATCCCATTTACTGATTCTTGTTTTTATTTCTTGTACTTTAGGAGTATTTTTAAGAAAGTCTGGTCCCAAGCTTACATGATAAATATTTGGACCTACTTTCAGAAACTGTATTATTTTCTAACTATCCTGATAAGAATATTATTTCCATGTAAATTAATCTTGGTGTTTCCATTTTAGAAGTGCACCCCCTTCAATAAATCCATTGTTAACTACAGAGGAGTTCAATTTAGATTATTTTTTCAAAAAACTCCAACAAAGTACAGTTTTATGAAACTAATTTTGTGTCTTGTGTCTTTGTGAATACTGATTGAGCCACCTTGTTTATGTGTCAAGCACTCCTTATGATACTAGAGATAAAGGCTACTAATCTCATGGAGCATATATTTGAAAAGGAAAAAACAAACAATAAATAAAAATCTGGTAGTAATCAATGCTAAGATCAATGCTGAGACAAAAAAATTGTGTCACAGCATAGGACCACATTGATTTTGTGCAGCATTTTTCCTGTTATCTAAGTTCAACACCAGAGGTCTAACTCTGGGTGTCCTAACAAATCTGAAATGCCCCCAAAACAAATGGAAAAAATAATGGGGAAAAGAAAGAAAGAAACTTTAATCAGTATAGCTGTAATGGAAAGACAAGTGATGTCAAATGTCTCAGTCCTGTCTTTCAGATTTGATGTGAACTTTGGCTTAAATAAAGAAAGAAATGTGGTCGGAGACAAGAGGTATGTGTAATAAGCAGGTATGGTCAAACTGTGGTGTGGTTTATTATTTTCTTGAGTTATGATCACACCAAGTCTTACTGGTGTTGAGGAAATTGCAGCAGTTCCAGGGGCAATTTCCTCTTGCTTCATGGATTATTTATCTATAAGATCTATGATCCTGGAGTGAGGGATAATTTAGTTCCCATGGGACTATACTGCTCCTGCTGAGGGAGGGCAATCTCTCAATGGTGGATCTGCCTGCAAGACTCACTGTGTAAAATGCAGGGCAATGACTGAAGACTTCTAGACACTACTCCAGAGCTCTTGAACAGGACACAGTAAAAGCAGGCAGTTTGTGGAAAATGCCTGAGTTGTTCTGACCTTGATGTCTTCAGTCTTGAATGAAGCACATTATCAACTTTAGATGAATACTCCTTAAATAATTAATATGCTTATGCTTATATAAACTAGTATAGCCATTATGAAATGCTATGGGGCTCCACAAAACAACAACTAGAAGTAGAACTACCATATGATCCAGAGTTGAGCAGTAATCCAACCCAAAGTTTAATAAGGTAAAAAAAGTCAGAGATACATGTATCAAAATCTTTTTTCAAAAGGAATTCATGTTGAGAAAAAAATTCAATTTTGGACAGAGTATAATGAGAGAGTAAAACAGATCCAAGTACAGGTTTTGAATAGTTAACTGAATAGACTATTCTAGAGTTCAAGGGAAAGGGTTAGAACTGAGCACAAATAAGGAAATCATAATTTTAGGATGGAGCTTAAGTTCTAATATCCCCAAGACAATGACTGGAACTATAAAAAAAGACTAATCCTTGATTAATATTTAGAAATTGAAAAGAGGAGGCAGCAGAAGAAATTAGGAACAGCCAGTGAAATAGTATGAGAACAAAGAATATAGTATCCCTAAGACCAAATTAATAAGGGTTTCAAGAGTCACGGTCTGCATCAAATGCAGTTAAGATATGTAGTAAATGTAGGATAGAAAATAAGCACTGAATTGAACAACATTATGGTTTTCAATGGTGTTGGCAAGAGGTCCAGTGCTTGACTGGAGTGATTAAATAAAGAGAATGAGAGGAAAGAAGGTGGAGACACACCATCTCACCCCTTTTGAACAGTTTTGGTGTAAAAGAAAGCAGAAAATTGGCAGCAGTAACTACCAGGTCAAGGGCAGTTTATTTTGTTTTAAGATGGTGATGTTAGAACATGTTGAATGCTCATGGGAATAATCCAGTGGAGATAAAATCTGATGATACCAGGATAATGTTCTTGAGTGAGAGGAGGTGGGATCTAATGCACAAGTAGAGGGGTTGGCCTACACAATAGAATGCACAGTATGAAAACAAATTTGGTGGTGACAGCACCTTATCTCTCCTTACTCTACTGTCTAAATGAAATAAGAATGGCATCTGGTGAGCTTTTGTGGGAGGGATGTTGGGGGTTTGAGGACAGAAAATTGTGAAATAGTTGTCTAAGGAAGTGGAGAATGAATGGACAGGAGGAATATGGTACCATTGCCAAGCAGCAGTGTGGGCCACTTGAAGTTGATGGTCAGGAGACCAGGTAGCATGGTGTGTGTTGGCTGCAGGTGAGGAAGAGTTCAAAAATTCAGTCTTACCAGGGTTAGATATTTGCCAGATAAATACAATAGAGAGTGATAATAAAGTTGGTCATATCCCCAGTGTCTAGAATACAGGTGAACACAATAGATAAGGTCCCTGTATTGTGGAGTTCAGAATCTAGTGATGAATAAATATAAAAAGAAAAGAAAGTACAAATAAATTATCAGATAGAATAGTGCTAAGAAGGTAATGATATTGAGAACAGGACTTGGTAGCAGCTGAGTAGAGTGGGTTGAAGAGGATAGTGCTAGAAAGATGACATTCAAATTAAGGTCTGAATGGTGGGAAGCCAGTATTTCAAAAAAAGAGGAAGAAAGTATAGATCAAAGGGATCACAAAGGCAAAGTCATTGAGATGACTTGTAAGGGATAATAAATATATTTAAAAATTGGTGACAGAGCTAGGTGCAATGGAGCACACCTGTAATCCCAGCCACTTCGGAGGCTGAGATAGGAGGATGGTAAGTTCAGAGTAACCCTGGGCAATTTAGTGAGACTGTCTCAAAATAAAAATAACTGTAAATGAAATAAAAGGTATGTAAATTAAAAAGCTACATAGCTCAGTGGTAGAAAAATTACCTAGCATATGTGGGGCCCTGTGTTCAATCTCTACTGCTGAAAGAAAAAAAAATTACTGAAGATGCACTTGAAGGGATTTGGCCATTGATAAGCACATGGCTAAAGGTGACAGAAAAAGATTCCATGGAGACTCCCACAGGTGTCTACCCTGGGATATGGATGTTTGTGCCATCACTGAGGGATTATAAGACATAAAAGCTGGTTTGAGGGAAGGAAGATAATAAATTCACCTTTAGGATGCATTGTATTTGAACCTAGAACAGTGTCTAGCCCATAGGTAGCACTGAGAAAGTATTGTTAAATGCTTGAGTGAGGGGGCTTTGGAGCAGTTCAAAAATATAGGACCTATGATTTTTATAATCTTGAAGAAAAGAGAGAATATTTAACAAGTGGGCAATCTAAGGCACCAAAAGTTTAGGAAACCTGTTCCATATTTTCTAGTGCATCAGTATTAACTGCCAGAATGAAGTGTAGCTCAATTCCTTTTTTATTCATTGCTCAGGTTATGCAGTCATAATACTTGTATTAATTCTGTTTTATTCCTCCACAAAAGGGAATGCCCTCTGACAACAGTAACCCAGTAATATTAACAGTAACCAAATCATGTCTTTGATAAATCTTAACATCAAACCCATCCAAAACAAGAATGATTAAAGCACATTTAGTGAACAGGTTATATTTGCTCTCCACTATGTCTACTGGGTTAAAATAGGATACTAGTTGGCAGCATACAGTGAGTCAGATATGCAGCTTCAGTAAAAGATGTGACCATAGGAAAAAATGTTTCAGACCTTTTCTTGCATTCATGAACTTGGACTTTTGGGCTAAGGTTAGGATTATGTCAGTGCCCTACACTGAGTTGAAAGCAATTTGGGTTTTCTTTCTCCCAATCAAAGAAAAACTACACTTGGCTTTGATGTAACTATATATCTTAGGCATCAGATTTATATAATAAATGTAAAACCTAGAGAGTCCAAGAACCTGAGAAGATATACCAACAAGACTGTGCATTTAAGTATAGCAGGAAGTGCTTTACAGAACTCTTGCCCAGTCACCTCTGAGAATTGTCACTCCCTTTCAGTACCAAAGGTAAGGGCACAAACTAAAAAATTATCAAAAATTTATTGAGAACACAGGTCAGAGATTGTAGATAGCTTTGCACTGAAACTTGTCTGTGTGTCTTTTGTTTGACAAAGCAGTTCTAGTTTTCCTATTTCATTTGTTTAAAGTACTGTAATTGAATCCAAGGTTTTATGTGTGTTAGGCAAGCACTCTACTATTGAGCTACATTCCCATTCCTTTTTATTTTATTTTATTTAATTTTGGGTGTGTGTAGTATGGCTAAGTTGCCAAGGCTGGCCTCAAACTGTGATTTTCCTGAATTAGCCTCCTGAGTAGTTATGATGACAAGCTTGTGCCATTGTGCCCAGCATTTTTGTTGTTCTAATTTAATACTTATTTTTTTCAAATAGGTTACAAGAAATTTCACTCTTTTTGGTCCAGCAGGAAAACATTTATGCAATCTACCTAGCTAGTCCCTGAAGCCTTTGAGTGTACTACTGCTGGAGTTTAACTTTTCTAACAGATTTTCATGTAAGGAGCACATTATCTCAGCAGTAAAATTGCATAAAGCTAAATGTTCCTCCTGATTCAGCCTACACTGAAATCCTAAGAACACTCTGTGACCTTCCTCTTCCTCTGGTTGATAAGAACCCAAAGCCATACTTATACCCTAACTTCACAAACCTTGGTCTTAGGTTTGAAAAATTAACATACCTGTTGCACATATATTTGTATTCCTGAGGTAGAGTTGAACATTTAGCCAAGAAATTTCCCATTTTGATACCCCAAAATGTTCAAAAGTGGCATGTAAAATAATCTTCAAACTCAGAGGACATAAATAATCTGAGAGTGCTTCCAAAAGGCCCATGATGCATAGTAATTCATAGTGAGGACAATAGTAGTTGTCCTATAACACTGTTGAGAACACTAAATAGACCACTTTTTTAAAAATTATTTTTAGATGTTGATAGATCTTTATTTTATTCATTTATTTATATGCCATGCTGAGAAATGAACTCAGTGCCTCACACATGCTAGGCAAGTGCTCTACCAGGGAGCCATAACCCCAGTCCCACCTTTTTTTAAAGATAAGAAATAAAACACAAATTTGAATTTCCAGGGTGTTGTAAAAGACCAAAACACTTTAGATGGAAATAAATCTGGAGATCATCCATCTGTCTGCATCTCACCAGTAAAGACTCAAATGATCAGGAGTTATCCTTCATGGTTGAGGTTCCATGGTAATCTTGTTAACTTGTGAAGTACAGGCATAGTGTTTTCCTCATTTTCATGACCCATAGATGTGGTCTCTGAAAGCAAACAGAATCACAGAGTGTGTGCTTTATCTACTCAATTATAGTTCATGCATAGCCAACTTTGGTAGATTGTGTTCCTATTCCCAACTCTCCATCTTCTCCCCTATAGAAATGTTGTTCATCCAGACCCTTAGTCATGTGACCTTCTGTGTCTCTCAATGGACAGAACCCATGTGCTTTGTTTTGAAATGTTTAGGAACATGATGTCTGAGTTGAAGTTTTAAATGTGCCTGCTTATATTGTTCCTACTGCCTGCTATGAAAGTTATATAAATCAAATAAGTACCATGGTGATTAAAATTTTCCTAAACTTCCATGTAAATATTAATTCATATCATTTCAAAAAGTGAATGTGTATACATTATGTGTGTGTCTTAATATCACCTGTAGAGGTGGAACTAGAATTGTGCCTGCGTTCTCCTTCATCATGCCTGTTTATGAGTTCCATCTCTCCTTTCCATGTTAATTTTCCACCTTAGGTCTTCTGAAATTAAGGTAAAGGTAAAATGTTGTTTAATTCAATGGCTATCCTGCACATGTGCTTGGGGCTCACCACCTAGAGTTGCACTTATTGTCTGAGAAATTATCTGCTATTAATATTTTCTTTATTTTTTAATTTAATATTTATTTCTTTTGTTTAGTTATACATGACACTATAATGCATTTTGGCATATTTTACATACATGAAATATAACTTCCCATCCTTGTACTTGTGCATGGTGTGGGGTTACACTGGTCATGAATTCATATGTGAACATAGGAAAGTTATATTCAATTCATTTTACTCTCTTTTCTCATTCCCCTTTCTTTCCTTCATTCTCCTTTATCTAATGTACTTCTATTTTTCCCTTACCCCACCTTATTGTGTGTTAGCATCTGCATATCTGAGAGGATATTCAACCTTTAGTTTTCTGGGATTAACTTATTTCACTTAGTATTATAGTCTCCATTTCTGTCCATTTATTTGCAAATGCCATAATTTCATTCTTATTTATGGCTCAGTAATATTCCATCATGTATATATACAACATTTCTTTATCCATTCATCTTTTGAGGACATCTATGTTGGTTCCATAGTTTAGCTATTGTGAATTGAGCTGCTATAAACATTGATGTGGCTGTGTTACCATAGTATGTTGATTCTAAGTCCTTTGGGTATAAACCTAGGAGTGGGATAACTGAGTCAAATGGTGGTTCTATTCCAAGTTTTATGAGTAATCTCCATATTACTTTCCAGAGTGGTTGCACCAGTTTTCAGTCCCCCCAGCAATGTATGAGCAAACATTTTTCATCATAACCTTGCCAACATTTATTCTTACTTGTATTCTTGGTAATTATTATTCTGACAGGAGTGAGATGAACTCTCAATGCCATTTTAATTTGTATTTCTCTAATCACTAGAGATGTTGAATATTTTATATGTTTGTTGTGTGCTATTAATATTTTCAAAATAGTACAATCTTCACAGGTTAGGTAGAAGTTGCTCACATTTGCTCTTCTTATGTTCCTTGGTGATAACTTGATCATAAATTTACAAATAACTTAAAAGAGAACCAGGAAAATACAGTTCTTCTTTGGGAAGCCCCACTCCAAAGAGATATATGATATTGTAAGAGGAGGAGAAAACTTTTTACTGAGTATCTAGCAGTGTCTGCTTCTGGTCTAGCCACTAAAATTCAATGTTAATTCTGCTCTTGATATGCTCATTTCTACCCCAAAGATGACAACCCCAAACCCATCTGGCTACTGTGCCCAACTTGAATTGTCTGTCTGGGTGACATGCAGTTGTCACTCTCAGTTTCAGATTTAGCCCCTTGTGGTCCAGTGATTCATTAACAGAAAGAATACCATCTGTGTTCTCCAACACCTGACAAACCATGGTTTAACAGAAACTGGATAGCTGTAGATGAGATGTCTTTTTCTTAAGTATCCCTTGGCCCTTCCACTACCATAGGTCTTGGGAGGGATGAAATGGGAAACTATTCTGAAATCTCAAAGGAGATTTAGGTAACTGATAAAAGGAACATTGCTTTATCTTCCCAGGAGAAAGTAGCATTAGACAGAAGGAAACGTCCTTGGTGACAAAAGGCACTCTTTTTGGTGGTAATCTGTGAGGACAGACACTAGTTAAATAAAGGTTTTAGAGGAAGTGTTGCAGGAGCAAAGTGAGACAAAAATTCAGAACAAAATTAAATAGCAGCTCTTTTAAAATAAATACTACTTGACTAGGTCTTCTTGATGTGTCCATTGAAAATTTAGTATATTTTGATGAATAACTTTTGACAGAACCACATCAAAAAGTTAAAACATTGTGCCCAGTGCAGTGGCACTCACCTGTAATCCCAGTGACTCAGGATGTTGACGCAGGAGGATCACAAGTTCAAAGCCAGCTTCAGAAAAGTAGTGATGCCCTAAGAAATTTAGTGAGACCCTGTCTCAAAATGAAAAAAATAGTTGGTTGTGGCTCAGTAGATAAGTGCTCCAGGTTCAATCTCTCATACCCCAACCAAAGTGAAAACATTCCTTTTATATATATATATATATATATATATATATATATATATATATATAAATGTGGAGAGTAGGGGAGCAAAAGAGATTAGAGGACCATTCTGTACTTAGAGGGAGTAAAAAGGCACTGTCTATGACAGCAGCTGAAAACTACAGAAGTTGTAGATGAGTAGATGATTTTTTTTATTTTTGTTTTCTTCTCAAAGCAGATTCACTCCATGTTTTCTTGTCATTAAGAGAAGGAGAATTGCTGCCAATGAGTGAGTGGGGTGTTGGCTGAAAGGATTTGGGGAAGAACATCTCTTCCACACCAACTGTTGCTGCTGTTTGTACTTCTGTAGTTTATATTTCTTTTACCATGGCAGAAAATCAGATTAACTTCAGGATTGCAGCTGAAGAATCAGCCAGATGCTTCTGGAAACAGTATGATAACACTATGGAGCTTCTCAACTCTGGGTCCTGCAGGCAACATGGCTGCCCTGTCCTGTGCAAGAAATTCCTTCTGTAGAAGGCAACCAAATCTGGCTTTCCCAAAGTCACCTCTTGTTACAGCATTTATTTGAGTGTCATGGCAACTGTCTTTCTTAAAAACTGTTGACAAATTTGTGCTTTCTGTCTCTTGTCATTCTTTCTTTAGGACAAGTGACTTTGCCATAGCCAGGTGAAGACCTGTGGAGACCATGACCAAGAAAAAAATTGCTGTAATTGGAAGTGAATTCTGTCGGCTCTCTTCTGTAAAGTGCTGCCTGGATGAAGACTTGAAATCTCTGAAAGGACTGATGACATTGGAGGGCTTTGTAGGTATCAGGTAAATCTTCTTGTCCATTAATATTTGAAGCCCTCCCTGCAGATGGGTGCATGCAACATTTTATCTCATGTTAGGTAATATGAGAGCTTGATAGTGACTAAACATGATAAAATTCTGCCTGTTGACTTAATATCCCCCCATCTCACATTTTATGAGGGTTTCTCTTTCCCTATGTGGGCTTCCTTGTCTACTGTCTATAAATACCACAGACAACATTTTCATTTCATTAGTTTTTCTGTTTTTCAGAAGAGGGAAACAATCTGGTGAAGCAGGGAGGATGAGTAACAGAACAACATATATTAGAAAGCACAAAGGGATTAGAAAATGTAGAGTGGTTCCTTCTGATACATCTTAAAGGTAAATGAGCTAGAATTACCTGCTAACAACTCCTTCCAGAAATATCCCCCTCCAATCTTCAGTATTACTTTTTCTATTAAAAATATGCACATATTTTTCTGACATTTCTTATCCTTGAATAAGGTATAAAATTTGATAGTATTGCTTGCTGTAAACTTCTTGCTTTGAGGAGTTCAAAGTTCTTTGTCTTCCATATGAGGGTAGAGGGCACATGCAAATGGGTTTTCTTGTCCTTACACATACTCAGTTTTAAAGTTAAATTGTTTTAATATGCACATTCAACCCAAAAACTTGTTAGTAACCATTGACAATATCATCTATTTAAATGGTATGCTTATTAAGTGCCAAAAAGTATCAGTCACCTTCATTGATCTCTAACTTGGTTTACTATTAAACTCATTTTCTGGACAAGTGAATGGAATTGAGGTGTTACAGGTATATTTCACATCATAAAAACTAACACAGTTTTGGACAGCTACTTTAAAGTGGCCTTATGACATTTCTTAGTTGAACAAATGTGTTGTATCTTGGCTTCATCTTGGGAATTAATTCTGAATATAGTCTTATTCAGATCTATAATGAATCCTCTTAGCAAATTCCTATACCTTTATCTTAATTGGATGTGGGCTGAAAACCCTGTTAATTTGTTTTTAGTAACAGAAAATTCTACTCTTGAAATCCAGTCACACCTTAGTGTAGAAGTTAAAAGCACTGTTTTAGATTCAAAGACTGTCATTTATAAGAAGTATGGCCTTGGGCAAATCATAAAACCTCTCTGTCCACTGTTTTTTTGAATCTTTCAGAAGGGATAATAGTAATACTCCCTTTGTACAGTGATCATAGTAAGTGAATGAATAATTACATCAATCACTTATAAAGGTGACATCTCTGCGTATGGTTACATGTCAGTTATTATTCATGCCTAGAGTGAGACCCCCACATTTTGAGTCTCCTTAAGCATCTTAGCAAGGTTTGGCAAATACCAAACAGCAGTGAAATCAATTGAGGCAGGGATGATGTTGGAAGTGTAGCCATTATTCTGCCTGATTATCAGTTCTGTGGTTTTTAAACTCTAAGGGGATTTGAAGTTAAAATCTGTTGAATATACACATGGGGATTTCTTTTTTATAATCCTCTGGGCAAAATTTCAACACCTTATGAACTGCTACTTAAAAAATAAACTTTCATCTTAATGCTCTGACTTTTCTGACTTTTCTTATCACAGACATACCTATATGGTTCACTATTATATTCAAAAACCAAGAATGATGCCTGGCATATATTTCTTACCCAGTATATTTATGTTTAATAAGTGTATTTCTGAGAAGAAAGCTGTCCTGAGTGGCTGCTAAGAATGTTTATAGAACTATAGACCCTCCTTTTCACATTTTTTAGTTACATAAATGTGGAGACTAAGGTATTATAAACATCCTTTAATGGACTGAAACATATTTTGCATGTTGCTGGTGGTTACCTTGAGAACTTTTTCCTGAGATGTACTTCTCTATCAGTCTCATGATCATTATTTGGAGTCTAGTTTTCCTTGCATCCCCCAAAACCTTTTTATACTTTGTTAGAGGTTTCATATGTAGAATTGATCTAAGCACTTTGAAATTCCACCTTCACTGGTAGGTTGTCCAATAAGAACCCTGGGAATGCAGGGTTTCTATTTTCTCCTTTTTTTGTGACAGTTTCCTGGGATTCGATATATTTTTATTTTCTTCTCTGGTAGTACCATGTGTACTTTCTTATCATGATTCCTGTTTCATTTTTCTCTCTGCCAAACAAGTATTTTCTCAGACACAACCATTTCTACTTTCTGATTATGTTCCACCAACCAAACTGGTATTGTCTCCTTGTACAGCTGAAAACTTTCTAATAATAATTATATGTGCTCTTAAGACATTAATTTCAATCAATTCATGATCTCTTTATTAACATTAAGTAAGATTGATGGTAGAAAGTAGGTTGTAATATGATATATACATCAGTTTTCTTTGATGTTACCTTATGAATGAAATTACTTGAAAAGTTAATAAATTTCTTTCAAAATGCTAAGGATTTAATAAGTACTCAATACTATAAAATAATCTTGATATTTTTGAGTCAAACTGCAGATCTAAAAAATATTAAAGCAAGCTAAACTGTGCTTTTCAAACTTTAATGTACACATGAATTACTGGAGATTCTCATGAACTAATTTGGAGTATACCAAAATTCTCCATTTCTGACAAACCATAAGTGATATTTATGCTGATTATCACATAACTATTTCACATAGTAAAGTTTTAAAGTATAGCAGATAGACAAATAGATGTCATGTGGGCACAATATAATATAAAATGGTAGTTACTGCTAAATCAGAAAATTAAATAATATACACCCTTTAATAAAATATGTTTTTTTAAAAACCATAAATTTCATAACTCCTCCTTTCTCAAAAAATTGTAAAAAAGAGAATAAGACAATAAATGAATTGAAAAACACTTAAAAGAATATAGTTGTCCACATTTGCTACATATTTAAGAATTAATCACTGGGAGAAAATTGACAAAAAATGATGTCAGCCCATTCATGAGATTCTGGTGGTGTTGATCTGATGTCCCAATAAAATACTCTGCTAGGTAATATAGGAAACATGAACAGCTAAAATGTTAATTATGGCAGAGATATAGTCATAACCACAACTTAAATGAGTATTTTGGTTGAAATAGGTAAAATAAATAAGAAAAGACTTGAAAGAAGACTCCTGAAAATTTTATTAGCAGTCAAAAAGAAATAATTATGGGACAGACAAATGACTATGGTCAATTTTGAATTCCTAGAATAAATAATTATTTAATAAGAATTGAGAGAAAAATAAACCTGAATGTGGACAAATCAAACACTCTGTTTTGTGGATATTTAATTTTTTTGTAATACCCACTTTCCTAATATTTATTCATTTCTGTAATACAAAGGAAGGAGAGGGTCCAAATTGGTTAAGGTGATATTCTATAATCAAAAATAATTTAAATGTAATAGATTTGAAAACTTGTGGTTTGTGACATTTCAGTGACAGTATAATAGGCTGGATTTATATTGCATTATTTTATTGGATTACCACCTTAACCCCATGAAGTAATTAATTGGAATATTTTGAGGAAGCAAAAAGTTTGTTGTAGGAAGGAAGACACTGAATTAGAGATTAATGTCATCTGAACCAGTGCTTCTCAGTTTTCATATGCATCTGACTCATTTGAGGATTTTGTTATGTTAGTTCTGATTCAGTAAGTCTAGGGAAGGGCCTAAAATTCTGCATTTCTAACAATGTCCCTAGGGATCCCCTTTGTGTTGGTCCACAGTCCATACTTTGGGAAGCAAGGATCTACAACAATGGTTCTCAAATTTCAGTTATTTTTTCTTAAACATTTAACTTGTTTTCTTTTTATTTTATGAGTAATGCTGACAGTACCATCTTTTAACAATAATCTTTGTTTGCAAGTCTGAATATTTCCTTATAAGGCTATGTAAATTACAAGGATTCTCATATACATTGCAAAATTACTCAGAAAATATTGTACTAACTTATACTCTCTCTAGTATGTTTTGATCTAATCCATTTTAACTCATTTAAATGACTGTTACTCAGCAATAGTAACAATGGGGTAAATAAATTATACTGGAAAGAAAGTACATTTTCTTGAGAGCAATATCTCAATATATATGAAATTCTTGAGACTTATTCATTAACCTGGAAAGTTCTCACTTGGAATTTCTTGTTATTGCCATATGATGAGTGCTAAGACTGAATTTAATGTGACTACTTTGTTCACATGTTTAGAACTTTAGGTGAGATAGCTAGAATTTCTGGAGACTATTTGAATATTTCTCTATCCTAGTTATTTTCTTCCATGTGCCTAGGTTGGGCTTCCTAACAGTATTGTGGTCTCAATGTAGTTGGAGATTTTATAAAGATTTAGAATATTCCCCAAAAACCCAGGTGTTCAATCTTGGTATCCAATGCAGCATTGTCCAGAGGTGGGTCTTGTGGAAAGTTATTCATTCATTAGGGTTCTGACATCAGCAATGAATTAATTTATTGACAGCTGAGTGGATTACTAGGCAGTGGTAGAAAGAGTAGGCAGGTGGGACATGGTTGAAAAGCAGATCATGGGTTCAGGTGGGTTACCCTTGGGGACTCTATCTTGTCCTGGGCCTCTTTCTCCAACCCCTGCTTTCTGACTACCCTGAGCTGAAAAGCTTTCCTCGGCCATACCCTTCCACCATAATTTTCTGCCTTGCCTGAAGCCAAAAGCAGTGGAGCCAAAACCTCTGAATGCATAAGCCAAAATAATTCCTTCTCATTGTCAGGTATTTGGGTCACAGCTACAAAAATGAACTTCTTACATGGCTGCTGGGTTCCACCAAAGTGAGCCTTCTAAGACACGCAGGTGGAAGCTGCAAGACTAATTATTATTTACTATTGAAAGTCATTCAGTGTCATTTCAACTGTATACTGTTGGTCAAAAGCAAGTCATAAAGATACTGAGTTTCTAGGGGAAGGAACTACACAGAGACATAAGTAATGAGAGATGTATGGAGGTGGTGTATGTGTGCATTTGTTTGAATTGACATTTATTCCAGAAAATTTTTCAACTGTTCACTGGCTATTTGTAAATCATGAAATTAGTTCTCAAGTTGCCATGAATACTTCTAATTTACTGCAGGAAAATCCTGAAGAAGGGAGAGTCAGTATTTACAAATTGGTGATAATCAATGCTTCTAAGGAGATGATGTGCTTCAGTGACTACATCATCCCAGATCATTATCTTAACTTCATGCACAATTCCCAGGTCCTTGAGTATTTCAGGATGTATGCCAAAGACTTCAACCTTTTAAAGTATACCCAGTCCAAGGTAGGCACTTTTGTGGGTGCCTTTGTGTTTGAAGTTCTTCATCAAGTAAATGAATTATGTGGCTTCAATTACCAGTGCTTATGTGTAAATATTAGCTTGATATGCCCAAGTACAAAGACTCCACTATTTGTTCTCTCTCTAAAACACCCCTGGGAAAGTCTCTCATATATTTTGGTTGCAGACAAATAAAGAAACCTGCCACCAGTATTTTCATTGTATTCATTTCACACTCTGCTTATAATAAAGGAGATGATGGGAATGAATACGTATGGGAAATTTAAATCTTTCTGGTTCCACAACTTTTCCACTATTGCTTTATTCTTTTATACTTTCTGAGGCACTTTTCAATATATTATTTTATGTGATCACCAAAACAACCTGGTAAAGTACTTAGTGACTGGGAAAATATTGAGGAAGCAAAGAAGTTAAATCTGGTGGAGAGAGTAGAATACTGAATTAGGAAACAAAACCCTGAATTCTGGTACTTGTTCTTACCACTAATTAACTTGTGACCTGAGATGATTTAGTTTCTCAACTTGAATTTATCATAATTTTGTTTTTATGTAAAAGAAAATGTACTGTATGACTTTTGGTTCCTTTCTTCTCTAAAGTCTGCTGTGATTTTCCCATAATTTATAATCATGACCATAAACAGATATATCACCTGGCTTAAAACCCAAACCTTTTACCTTCTTCTGTTTAGCAACAATAATAAAATGGTAATATCCTATGACCATTTCCAAAGCCAGTCACTTACAGCCCAGTGGTGCATCTGTGATGTGTTTAAATGACAGTTCTTCAACAAGTTTGTTACTGTAATTAAGCAGTGATGATTAAAAGACAAAAAAATAAGTAACTTAACTAAGTAACTGTGTTTAAAGCACAGAAAAATGAAGAAAAGTACTATTATACATATAAGTAAAAAATGAAGTGATAAGTGCTATAGAGATCTATACATTGCAGCTCAGAAGAGGGATGTTTAACCCATCAGTGAAGAGGAATCAAGTTTCAGAAAAGATTTTTAGAGAAGATAATGTCCAAGCTAAGTCTTGAGTAGAAAGAAGTCTACTAAATGAAGAAGGAATAAAAGGATGATTCAAGTAGAAGTACCAGCATGTGTAAAAACACATGACAGGAACTATAAATATTACAGGATGGTTAAGGCTTAGTGTCTCTATTATTCAACCAAGACATTATAGCTAAGGCCCTAGAATCTCATTGGAATGCATTCTTGATGTTTCTTTAGAAAGACAGAGTAACCCATATTTATTGCTTTTTTTGAAAAACTAAAAATTATACCACTATTTCCCTATCTCACAGTCTCTTTCTCTATAATTACTTGTAAAGTGGTCACATGTAAAAAGCAAAGAAAGACTCCTTTAAAAAAATAAGAGCCACTGAAATATTTTCCTGCTCTAGCATGAAAGGAAGCCTCATAGTCACATGTTTGAGGTTAGTCAAAGAGAACAGAATTTGGGTGTCAGAAGACATCAGAGAGTATGGGGATGTCTGGGGTTAGTGGAGAAATAGGTGTTTAGTGCACAGAATGTCACAGAAATACAGGAGAAATTCAGCATTTATTCAGGTGCTACAATGCCTTAAGGCAGAGACTAAAATCCTCACAAACCCTACTTTTCTAGAGGCACAGGAGAGTACATTATCTGTCAAATTCATTTTACTTTATCTGCCTTATAGAAATCTTCTCATTCAGACCACAACCTCAAACAAAACTGTTCTTTAAGGAATATAAAAATCAAATATTCTTGCAAGGATCCTAATGATGTGATGGTACCTGTGGTATCAACCTTTTGTGCAACATTTTGCAGGATAAGTCATGTCTTGGAAGATATACATTGTACTGGCTATGGTTACAGTCCCCTGTATATGTGTACTTTTCTTTCAGACCACTGTGTACCATGTTAAGAAGAGGCCTGATTTCTCTACTTCAGGTCAATGGGAGGTGGTCACTGAATGTGAAGGGAAAAAAGAAGTTAATGTCTTTGATGGAGTCATGCTTTGCACTGCTCATCACACTAATGCTCACTTACCCCTGGAAAGCTTTCCATGTGAGTGACCTACCAGAAAGGAGGTTGAACCTCAAACCATGCCTTTTACACTGAGGAATAGAAGGTTGTGGTCTGAGTAATTTTTTACCTTGGGGTGAAATAAAACTTACCCTAATTGTGCATGTTCCCTTGAAAATGGGATTTGTATTGTTGCCATTTGAACAATGGTAATTTTAGAGTTTAGAGGTCTATAAACACTCATGCCACCTCATAATGCCATTTTAGTCAAAGCTGGAATACATACAGAATGGTGATCCCATAAGATTTAATGAGGACTGAAAAATTCCAGGCTGAGTAGTATCATAGCAATTATAATATTATGGTGATGTTGATGTACAAACCCATCTGCACTGTCAGTTGTATAAAATTTTAGCTCACACAATTATGTTATGTGGCACATAATAATAAACAACATTGTTACTGGTTATGTATTTACTACATTTAGCATACAGTATACTGCTTCTACTTATAGAAACATTTACTGTAAAGCAGACTTTCATGTTACACCAACTAGCCTCACATGTCTCATGTTTATTGTGGGTCTTGATTGCATCAGTAGGTCACATTGAGTGACTGGCCTAAACAATCTATGCTTATGTAAGTACTTCTGTGATGTTTTCACAATAATAAAACCAACTTACAGCAAATTTTTTGAGAACATACGTATTTCTGACAAGTAGAACATGATTGTATTTAGTTTCACAATGACTTTGGTCTCCATAAGGATCAAAAAGGAAGACTGTGGAACTCTTACACATCATTTGTTCAGATGTGGCACTTTTCAGTGATTGAGGAAACTAACAAATATTGAGTTCTAAGGGCTAAATGAAAGCTTGAATAATTTAGTTTCAGTTTGGGGCCTAACTTTCTTTTTCTAAAGAATGCAATTTATGTATATCCTCACGTATACAGAAACATATATACTCCAATTGAAATGGGAGTATGTAACTAAGGGAATGAAAAGACACAAGAGAATGGCAGTTTTCTGAGGCAATTTGGATTTGTGAGTCTGCAAATACAAAATACATACTACTTACAGTAAAGGAATCACAAGTTACTATTCTTGGGCTATGGAAGAAAAAATAAGCAAATGTATTCAGAATGACAAGAATAGCTGAATAAAGGGAGATCATATGGAGAATATGCGCTTCAACTTTAAATTCTACAAAAGAATGATTTTACAAATGATATCCATAATATAAACTACCATCCAAAATTATTTTATGTTCTCTTGCAGGAATTGAGAAGTTCAAAGGACAGTACTTCCATAGGCAAGACTATTAAAATGCAGAGGCATTGGCTGGAAGAAGAGTCATTATAATTGTTGGGAATTATGGAGGAGATCTTGCTGTAGAGATTAGCTACACAGCCAAGCTGGTTTGAATCAATGATTTACTTTGCTCCATTCTACTTTCAGTCTTATCAAGAAGGTAGACTCAACAGATTATGGATGGCTGCACATTGCCCATCAGTACCAGTGGCAAATACAGGGCTTGGTTTCATTGCCTCAATTGGCATCATGATTGATGCTAATGGAGGGGCATTACTGGTTAGAGTTCCACTCTTCAGTTGGCTTTATACTAAGGAATAAGTTCACTGCTTCAGGCTGCACTCAGAATCCCAGTTAGGACTGGGGCTGTAGCTCAGTGGCAAAGTGCTGGCCTGGCATGTGTGAGGCACTGGGTTCCATCTTTAGCACCACAGAAAAATAAGCAAATAAAACAAAGGCATATGTCCATCTACAACTACAAAAAATTTTTTTAATGAATCCTAGTTAACTTCTCCGTGGCTTTGAGGAAGACCAGGTATTTGCTGGAAGAGGTTGTTTAAATGCAATATTGAGAATGTGAATTGTCCATTGGTCAGAAGAAATTCCATGTTCTCACATAAAGGAAGGTGCATTTTGGTAATTAAAAACTTTTACTTAACAGAATGGTGGGTGAATTTCCTTTTTGCCACTCAAATGGAAAAAAAAAAAGCAATCTAATCTTTCCAAAAACATAGGGATATCATCATTTACCCACTGAGCCACTTCCCCAGCCCTTTTTATATTTTATTTAGAAACACTCACTGAGTTGATTAGGAGCTTGCTAAATTGCTGAGGCTGGCTTTGAACTCGTGATCCTCCAGCCTCAGCCTCTGGAGTCACTGGGATTATAGGCATGCACCACTGAGCCCAGCCTATTCCATGATTTTTAATGAGTCCTATAGGTGGTAAGTGCTAGTGAAGTTCAGAGGAGGAGAGAGTATTCTCAGTCTGAATGGTCAGTGATGTTCTCATAGAGGTAGACAACTTGATCTGAATCTTAAAAATGAATGGGCTGAGGAGAATTTAAAAGTGGAGAACTTTTCAAGCACATTAACTTTAAACAGAAAATTAATGGTGGATCACAGTGAAATATATTCTTGGACAGTGTTTGGGAAGGAAAATGACAGAAAAAAAATTTTAAAGGATTATACAGAACTAAAATGCCACACTAGTGAGTTTGAACTTAATCTTGAATAAAGGAGGAGTGCTTTCAGGTCGTGAGCCAGAATGATAAAAGTAAAAAATATTTTCCATGCCTTAGGTATTCCTCAGCACCAGGAGTGGGGCTTGGATCCTGATTCATGTAGGGGACCATGGATATCCTTTTGATATGGTACACTTTTCTCAACTTAAACATCTTATATCAAAGATATGTGGCCAAGCATTAACAAATACATTTTTGGAAAAAAGTATGAATCAAAGATTTGATTATAAAATGTTGGCCTGATGCCTAAACACAGGAATGTTCTCAGGATGGGAATGGATTTGATAATGGCTAAGATACAAGAACAAGGATTGTTCACACAGGCTAACAGAGCTATCTCTATCCATACATTAAGAAAATCAAGAGAATTTGAAATTCAATTTTTACCTTATCAACCACAGAAGAACAAGATCTGCTGGTCTAAAGGATTTCTGTCACTTACTCTCATTGGCATTAACCATTTTTTTATTCTTTCAGTTATTATTTCTTTTTATATTGTGCTCAACAACAACAAAAAGGTAGTGCAGGACAGTGCATCATTCAGTGAACAAATATGGGGCACCTGTTGTGAGCAAGGCATCACATTGGGCATGAAATACAGAAAGAAAAGACATGATAATACAAATAATACCTTACCTTTTTTGAAGAGTTTTAAAGACAAGCATAGTGATGAATTATATGTATTATCTCATTTAACCCTCACAAATGGCCCTGGGTATCCATACCTTTTTTAATGTCCATTTACAGATTAAAAAATTGAAACTAAGAGAAACTAAGTAATTTGCCCCAGGCACACATGAGTAACAAATGGAAGACTTCAGAATGGATCTTACCTTAAAATATAAATGAGAAGACAGACAACAGGGTATGACAAAAAATGCAAAGGATGCAGAGTATAAAGAATGAAGTTCTCATATAGTCAGGAGGACCATTGTAAAATCATTTCTATATACAGACTTTAAATACTTTTTTTCTAATTTTCTCATTTTGAAAATATTCAGATCTACAGAAAAGCAGTTCAATAATAAATACATTGAACATTCATATATCTTTTACCTAGATTCACCTATCAAAGATGGCTATATTTCCTTTTTCTGTTTTCCCTTTTAGAAGATAGAAATATTC
>NW_025920509.1:0-70873 GCF_902686445.1 Sciurus carolinensis | reverse complement strand
AAATATACATTTTCCAAAGCTTTCAAAAGTCTCTCTCTCTCTCTCTCTCTCTCTCTCTCTCTCTCTATATATATATATATATATATATATGACTTTCAAAAAGCCTGTGTATACTGAAAAACATAAAACCGATTTTCTATGGAGTTATTGAAAGCAATATATGTATATTTCATTAAGTATATTTTCAATAGGAATTTTGCCAAATATAAAATGGTTACATGATGCTAGTTTAAAAAAAATAATAATTATTTGTTAAATGTTTGAAGTAATATATGTTTATCCTTAGTTAAATACAACCATATAGTCCTGGAAATGAATTTATGAATTTTAAAGAAGAAAAAGAAGTGCTTTTTGAGATTATATTTATACATATATAAAATGTTATTAAAGCATTTCAATTTATGGGAAATCTGCAAAAATATTTGTATAGAGATGGGGGGGAGGATTATCACTTCATTGGGGCTGCCATAGAAATGAACTGCAGACAGTGCATCCTAAACAAACAAATTTTATTTTCTCATAATTCTTGGGTATTAAAGTCTAAGAACAAGGTGTCAACAGTATTTGTTTTTTTTTTTCCTGAGGTCTCTCTCCTTGGCTTATCTATAAGTAGTCTTCTCCTATGTATTTACACAATCTTTCTTCTGCATATATCCATGTCCAAATTTCTTCTGCTTTATAGACAACAACTTTATAGGATTAGGGTTCACACTGAAGACCTCATTTTAATGTAATTACCTTCTCTCATTATGCTATTACCACATTCAGTCACTTTCTGAAATACTGGAAATTAGGTTAACACAAATTTTGAGAAACAAAATTGATCTCTGAATGAAGGAATAGATACCAAAATCATTTCGAAGTATATTCCAAAAATAAAGTTCCTAGAGTGAAAATGTTCTTTGTTCTTCTGAATTAATTATTTCATAAATCTAGGTGTTTTCAGCTGAATTTGACTGGATTTTGAGATAAGGTCTTCAAAGAGCTAATTAAGTTAAGGTAGATTGGTTCCTAATCAAAATTGACTCTTGGTCAGAAAGGAAGAGAAAATTTTGACAAAGATAATACCCAGAAAAGACTATGTTAAGACATATGAATAACCTTGCCAACTACAAGCCAAAGACAGATGACTTAGAAGAAGCAAGTGCTGATAATGCCTTGGTCTCAGACTTGCCTCGCAAATCATGAGAAAATAAATTTACATTGTTTAAGCCATTCAGTTGGTTCTACTTTTGGTATTGAAGCTCTACCAAACTAATAGAAAGCTCGGACTAGTAAATGGGTCCTGCTTTAACAAATACCTAACTGTGTATATGTTGTTTTAGAATTGGATATTGAGACTGGACTAGTCTTGGGATGCCTAGGTCAGAAAAAGTCCAAATTGCTATGAAGATATTGTTTGTATCATTATGGGATGTTTACTGATTCTGATGAGGGCCAAGAAAGAAAAGAAGAATTATAGAAATGTAGAGAAAGCTTCTATAATCTCAGAGAATGCATAAAGCATCACAAATAGAATGTTGGCAGAGATATGAAAGTTAAAGTTGCTTTTGGTGAAGTCTCAGATGGAAATGAGGAACATGGTATTGGAAACTACAGGATAGGATAAATACTTCCTACAAAATGGCAAAGAACTTGACCAAATTGTGTTTTATTATTTTTTGGAAAGCAGTACTTCTAAGTTTTAAATTTAAATGTTAAGTGGAGGATATCTCTAAGTAGAATTATAAAGATGTGATTTGGTTTTTCATTGCTAATTATGATAATATATGAAAGAAGACAAACGAATTGAGGAAGATATTGTTAAGCATTCTCCACCTTCCTATATTGAAAAAAAATGAGAATGTGTGTTCTAGGGAGAACATCAAGATTGTGACTGGATAACCATTTGCTACAGATAGTATGGGTATGACTCCTAAGCCCAATCACCCATCTCCTATGAAGCCAGGAATGGAGATGCAGTTACACAGAAAAGACTTATACAGAGATCTATTGTGTGATAGCCTGTCCCAATGTGAATTACATGGAGGCTAACAAGGATGTCGAGAATTCTATATCAGCAGAAATGCTGCCAATTTATACTGAAGTAGGAAGAAATGTGACAAAATTAATGAAGGCTGTCAGATTTATGAATATTTTAAGAAAGGCCAATAGAGGTATCGGACTGCAAATAAGCATAATCCTTCAAGCAAATGGAAAAATGAGCCCAAAGAGTTCAAAAAAGCTGTCAATGTTACTATACATAGGCCCAAAGAAGAAAGAACTGGGAATCAGAATGGTCTCCTCTTTAGTTCCAAAGAGTGGGAACACCTCCTCAATTTCAGAGGGTTATGCCAAGATTGAGTAGTTGAGGTTGCAAATTCACTCCAGGTGAGCATGACTGCAGTCACCCTTAGAGAACAGCACTGAGCCATGTAAGTGTTATTCTCAAGTTTTCAAATATAAAAATTTTCTCTGTTAGGGTTTGGCCTTGTACATATTTCTGTCTTCCAATTGGTTATTTTTGAAGCTTTTTTCTTTTTCTTTTTTTGTTACAGGGGATTGAACCCAAGGGTGCTTACCACTGAGCAACATCCCCAGTCCTTTTTTATACTTTATTTAGAGACAGGTCCTTGCTGAGTTACCTAGGGCCTCACTAAATTGCTGAGACTGGCGTTGAACTCACAATCTTTCTGCCTCAGCCTCTCAGGTCATTGGGATTATAGGCATGCACCATCATGTGCAGTATTTGAACATTTTAAAGAGTTTCATTTTGAGTCATATTTATTTATTTTTTACTGATGCATTATAATTATATATAGTAATGGGATTCATTTTGCCATATACATACATACACATAATTTGATTAATATCATTCATTAGTAACTTCCTTTTCCCTCTCCTTCTTTTCCCTGATCCCCTCCTTATTCTACTCTACTGGTATTATTATTATTATTATTATTATTATTATTATTTTAATTAGTGCATAATATTGATGTAGAAAAATGTGATTCATTTTGGTATATTCATATGTGGAGATAGCATAATTGGTAGATTTTGTTCCCCAGTATTTCTGCATACCCTTTACAAATCACTTCGTCTATATCTCCTCCTTCGACTGTATTGGTCTACCTTCTATTTTTATGACAACTCTTTTTTGTTTCTTTTTATTCTAACTTCCCCATATGAGAGAAGTATTTGATTTTATGAGTGTGGCTTGTTTCACTTTAGCAAAATATTCTTTACTTCCATCTATCTACTCACTAATTAAAAAATAAATATAGGCAGAAGAAAGACAAGTAGAGTTAAGGGAAAAGAACAAGGGAAAAGGAAGGGGAGAGAAAGGGAAGTACTAGGGACCGAATTAGAGCAAGATATATTCCATTCTTGTATAATTATGTCAAAATGAATTCCAATATTGTGTATAACTATAGTAAACTAATAAAAAAAGAAAAATGATATGCTGAGGTGCACTAATACCAAAATTACACTTTTTTAAAAAAAGCAAATAGCAAACTTTCATTCTTTGCAACACAGTAAAAAATCCATTGCATATATATACTATATTTTTTATCCATTTGTCCTTTTTTATTAATTTATTTTTTTCTAATTAGTTACACATGAAAGTAAAATGCACTTATGCATTTTGATAAATCATACATCAATAAAGTATAATTTCTCATATATCTGATTATACATATTGTAGGATCACATTGGTCATGCAGTCATATATGTACATGAGCAATGATGTCTGTTTCACTCTATTATCCTGCCTACCACCATACCCCCTCCCCTTCACTCTTCTCTACTTAATGTAAAATAACTCTAATCTTCCCTAGGGCCCCACCACCTTATCGTAAGTTAGCATCTGCATATCAGGGAAATCATTTGCCTTTGGTTTTTTGGGTTTGGCTTATGTCATTTAGCATGATAATCTCCAACTCCATCCATTTACCAGCAAAAAACATAATTTCATTCTTCTTTAAATTGGGTAATATTCCATTGTACATATATATATATATATATATATATATACACCACAGATATATATATATATATATATATATATTCCATTCTTGTATAATTATGTCAAAATGAATTCCAATATTGTGTATAACTATAGTAAACTAATAAAAAAAGAAAAATGATATGCTGAGGTGCACTAATACCAAAATTACACTTTTTTAAAAAAAGCAAATAGCAAACTTTCATTCTTTGCAACACAGTAAAAAATCCATTGCATATTATATATATATATATATATTATTGCATATATATATATATATATATATACACCACATTTTCTTTATCCATTCATCTGTTGAAGAACACCTAGGTCAGTTCCATAGTTTAGCTATTATGAATCTAACTGCTATAAACATTGATGTGGCTGTTTCACTGTACTATGATGATTTTAGGTCTTTTGGGTATAAACCAAGAGGTGGTCAAACAACCTAGGTTGATTCCATAATTTGAGTATTATGAATTAGTCTGCTATAAATATTGATATGCACATGTAACTATAATGTGCTGATTTTAGTATTTTGAATAAATTCAAAGAGCAGGATAGCTGGGTCACATGGTGATCCCATTTCTAGTCTTTCACAACTCTCCATACTAATTTCTGAAGGTGCTGATTATTAGTGCACAGTTCTATTCAAAATCATAAGTAACTTTCCTCCCAAATGCCCACCAGTAATTATTGTTATTTGTATTCTTGATGACAGTCACTGTAACTGCAGTGAAATGAAACCTCAGTGTAGTTTTGGCTTGCATTTCCTTGATTGCTATGGATGTTGAATACTTTTTTCAGATATTTGTTGACAATTTATATTTCTTCTTTTGAAAAATTATGTTTAGATGATTTTCCCACTTACCAATTGGGAAAATTTTTTGAGCTCCTAAATATTCTGCATATTAAAACCCTGTTAGAAGTGTAGCAAGGGAGGATTTTCTCATATTCTGGTGCATTAGCATCAAGGTCTTAATTGTTTACTTTGCTATGTAGAAGCTTTTTAATTTAATACCACCCCGCTTAATGATTAATTGCTTAATTCCTTGAACTTCAGGAATTTTTATAAGGAAATCATTGCCTGTGCTCATATTTCTGGAGTATTCACCCTGTTTTCTTTTGCCAGTTTCAATGTTTCTGATTTAAATTCTCTGTCTTTGATCACTTTGACTTGATTTTTTGTGCATGGTGCATGGTGATAGGGTTTTAGTTTCATTTCTCTACACATGGATATCCAGTTTCACAGCACCATTTGTTGAAAAGACTATCTTTCTCCACAGTATGTTTTTGGAAACTTTGCTGAATATCCAAAAAACTGTGAGTTTATGTATGTTTTTTATTCTATTCCATTGGTCTTTGTGTCTGTTTTGACAACAATGGCATACCATTTTGCTTACTATAGCTCTGTGGTATAATTTGAGATCAGGGATTAGAATCCATCCAGCATCATTTTTCTTCACTTGCCTTTTTTTATTCTGGGTCTCCTATTTTTGCACATGAATTAAAGACTGTTTTCTAGTTCTGTGAAGAATGTCATTGGTGTTTTAATTGGAATTGCACTGAATACACAGATTACTTTTGGTAGTATGGTCATTTTGACAATATCAATCTGTTTATAAAAGAACATGTGACATTCAGTAGCCTTCTTTAATTTCTTTTACAGTGTTCTATAATTTTCTTTGTATAAATATTTAACCACCATGGTTCAATTAATTACCAAGTATCTACTTTATTTTTTGGGGACTATTGAGTAGAAAATTATTTCTGTGATTTTGTTCTCAGCTGTTTCATGATTGGTGTATAGAAATGCTATTTATTTTTGTATTTTGACTGATACTCTTGCTACTTTACTGGATTTACTTACTAGCTCTGGAAGTCTTCTGGTGGAGTTTTATAGGTCATCTAAGTATAGGATCATGTCATCAGCTAAAGGAAGTAATTTAATATCTTCTTTTACTATTTGTATTTATTTTATTTCTCCTGCCTAATTGCTCTTGTTAGGGTTTCAAGTACTGCATTTAAAAGTTACTATGAGAATGGACATCCTTGTTCTTGTTACTGATTATAAAAGAAATACCTTCACTTTTTCTCTGTTCAATATGACGTTGGCTTTGGATTTGCCATATAAAGGCTTTATGGTGTTGATACAATTTCCTTCTCTCCATAGTTTCTTCAATGTTTTTAACATGAATGGGTGATAGATTTTATTGAAGGCTTTTTCTACATGTATTGACATAAACATGTAATTTTTGCCTTTAATTCTATTTCTGTGATAAATTTCATTTATTGATTTGTATATGTGGAACCAACCCTTCAACTTCAGAATGAAATCAACTTGATTATGGTGCACAATGTTCTTAATGTGGTTTTGGATGTAGATTACTAGTGTTTTATTAAGAATATTTACATCAGTGTCCATCAGTGATATTGATTTGTAGTTTTTTCCTAAATGTGTCTGTATATGATTTGTGTATCAGGGTGATACTAGTATCACAGAATGAATTTGGGAGTATTCTTTCACTTTCTATTTCATGCAATAATTTTAGGAAGATTGGCATTAGTTCTTCTTTAAATGTCTGGTAGAATTGGGCTGAGAATCCAAGTAGTCCTGGGCTTTTATTTATTGTAAAGCTTTTAATTTCTGCTTCAATCTAATTGCTTGATATTGGTCTAGTTAGGTTTTCTATATCACTTTGGTTCAATTTATGTAGATCACATGTTTCTAGAATTTTTCAATATATTCTAATTTATTGGAATATAAATTTGAAAAAAAATAGTCTATAATGACTTTCTGGATTGGAGAAATATCTGTGGTTATATTCCATTTTAATTGAAAATTTTATTTGAATCTTCTCTTTCTTTTGGTTAGCTTGGCTAAAAGTTTTTCAATCTTGTTTATTTTTTCACAGAGCCAATACTGTGGTGAATTGATTATATTGTTGTTTTCTACAATTTCACTTCTGATTAATTTATTTTCCATCTTCTGCTGATTTCCCAAGTAGTTTGTTCTTTTTTTTTCTAATGTCTTGATATTTAAAGTTGGATTATTTGGAATATATTTTTAAAATATAGATATTCTATGTTATAAATATTCCTCATAGAATTGCCTTAAAAGTGTCCCAGAGATTCTGATATTTTGTATCTCTCTTCTTATTGTTACAAAGAATACTTTATTTCTCTGATCATTTCTTATAATACTTGTTTCTAACTGAAAAGTATATTACTCAATATCCATATATTAAAAATGTTAATGTTTCCTTTTGTTTTAATTGCTTTCTAATTTCAATCCATTATGATCTCATGAAATCCAAGAAAATCTCTCAATGTTTTGTATTTTCTGACTTATTTTGTTTCCTACATATGATCAATTTTGGAGAAAATTCTAAGTGCAGCTGAGAAGAAAGTTAATTTTGTTTTTGATGTGTAATATATTCTATTGAGCCTGTTAGGTCCATATGTTTAAAAATAAATTTTAGGTCTAAAGAATCATGTCTTTGTTTATATCTGGAATTCCTATCTATTCATGAGAGAGGTTTATTGAAATCACCCAACATTATTGTATTAAAATTTGAGGCTTCATGTTGAGTGCATATACACACTGACATTTGGGCATAAATATTTATAATTGTTATATGTCCATGAATAGTTACCTTTGCCAGCATGAAATAACCTTTCTGTCTCTTCTGATTAATTTTTGCTTGTTGTCTGCTTTGTTAGATATGAGAGTAACTACTCCTGATTGCTTTTGGTCTCATATTTGTGGTATATCTTTATTCTTTCACCCTAATTCTGTAAGATGTGTGTCTTCTAAACATATGGTTAGTCATATTTTTAAATTTACTTTGCCAATCTATGTCTTTAAGTTTGAGAGCAGAGACCATTTACATTTATTTATTATAGAGATATAATTACTATTTCCTATTACTTTGATTTATTTCTAATATTTAATACAGGCCTGACTCTGGGTACAATTCCAGTGACAATAATTCATTTCCTAGCTTTGGAGATAGTTTTTCATTTCATTGCAAATTATATTTTTAAGTATTTTCAGAAAAGCTGGATCATGATTTCTTTTAGTTTATGCTTATTTTGAAAGATATTTATTTCATTTTCAATGCTGAAAGATAGATTGGTGAGTATAATAATCTTTAATGGCAATCTTTTACTATAGAACTTAATGCAGATCCATCACCCAATGCACGAGGTTCACCTCCCAATCGTCCAACAACAGTCAGCAAACTGATCGCCGACCACCAGTGGAGCACCAGCTGCCTGTTGTTGCCTGGAAGTTCACTGTTACAGTACCTGCAGGTTTGATTACACGTGGCAGCTGCCATTTTGAGACAACAGTCAGGCCCCGTGGGACCCCTGGTCGGATTGACTCAGCCCCGTCTCCAGGATACCTCAGCCCAATCGATCACTCCCTGTCTCTGGGGCCCTTACATCGACTGACTGCTCCCTGCTGTGAGGACCCACAGAACAACTGACTGTGCCCTATCACCGGGACCACACACTGACTGATTGCACCCGGCCTCCAGGATCCCACAACCACACCAAACACACCGGACCTCCAGGACCCCTGCCGGACCAACTGCATCCCGTCTCCAGGACCTCCAGCTGACCATGTCCACCCCTGAGCTGCAGCTCCCCATTTGCCAACACATTTTGAAGCCAGAGCGGCCATCTTGGATAATCCTGGAAGCCATAGCTCCGATCTTTGGGTGGGGCAAATCCCATCCTGAGACGCCTGCTGGAGGCTTGAAGCTCATTGTCAGGTACCTCTCAAGCATCAGGCTACTGAACACTGGGAGGTTTCATTAGTATATGAGTGTTATACAGTAGATTTTCTTTTTTCTCCTTTTTAAAAAATTAAATTTTCTATTTCTTTACTTTTCTTGCTCTCTTTTCCTTTTGTTTACTGTTCCCTCAGAGTCTCTTTCTCCCTTTTTTGCATGCTAACATCCAATTTCTTTTGATGACACTCTCATGCTTTGTATTTTCTAGAACTTCTGTATATTCTTTTCTTATCCCATTAACAGCCACATTCTACATCCCCCTGCATCCTCTTTGTCCTCCATTAGAAACTGCAGACCTTATTGCAAATCTGTTTGTTTTACCGAAGATAATATTTGAACTCATTTTGTTTACTATGTCAATTTTGTTATTGTCCCCATAGGGGCTATTTGGTCTAGGATTGCATAGTGTCTGATTTGAGCACTGCTAATATTGATCTCCCCTTAAAGAAGGATTTTGGAAACCTATAGGGCCTCTATAAGCCTATAGGGGGAAGTCTGCAATACCCCAATTCTGCACTACCAGAGGGGAAGATACATGAACAACGTGAAAAGCCAAGGGAATAAAATGATCCAAAGAAATCTAGATTCTATATTAAGAGAATGCAATGACAGTATGTTAGAAGAAATGTCAGAAAAGGACTTCAGATTATACATGATTAAGATGACTCATGAAGCAAGGGATGAGATAAGAGAGCAAATGCAGGCAATGAATGATAATACCAATAAGCTGAAAGAGCACCTGAAGAAAGCAAAAGATCATTTCAACAAAGAGATAGAGATTCTCAAAAAAAACCAAACAGAAATCCTTGATGAAGGAGACAATAAACCAAATAAAAAACTCAATGGAAAACATCACCAAAAGACTAGACCACATGGAAGACAGAACCTCAGACAAAGAAGACCAAATATTTAATCTTGAAAATAAAGTTGCCCAAACAGAAAAGATGGTAAGAAATCATGAACAGAATCTCCAACAACTATGGGACATCTTGAAAAGACCAAATTTAAGAATTAAATTTGAGGAAGGCACAGAGGTACAAACCAAAGGAATGAACAACCTATTCAATGAAATAATATCAGAAAATTTCCCAAACCTGAAGAACGAAATGGAAAATAAATACAAGAGACTTACAGAACACCAAATGCACAGAATCACAACAGATCCACAACAAGTCACATTATAATCAAAATGTCTGACATTCAAAATAAAGATAGGATTTTGAAGGCCATGAGAGAAAAGCATCAGATTACATATAGGGGGAGACCAATACGGATAGCAACCAACCTCTCAACCGAGACTCTAAAAGCTAGAAGGGCCTGGACCAACATATTTCAAGCTCTGAAAGAACATGGTTGCCAACCAAGAATCCTATACCCAGCAAATCTAACCTTCAGATTTGAAGATGAAATAAAACCCTTCCATGATAAAAAAAGTTAAAAGAATTTTCAAATAGATAGCCTGCACTACAGAATGTTCTGAACAAAATATTCCATGAGGAGGAAATGAAAAACAACAATGCAGGTCAGCAAAGGGAAGAACTACTTTAGAGAAAAATCACTCAAAGGAGAAACCAAGACAACTTAAAAACCAAAAATAAGCCAAATGACTGGGAATACAAACCATATCTCAATAATAACCCTTAGTGTCAATGGCCTAAACTCGTCAATCAAAAGACATAGACTGGAAGAATGGATTAAAAAGAAAGACCCAGAATATGCTGCCTGCAAGAGACTAATCTCATAGGAGAAGACAACCACAGACTAAAGGTCGAAGGATGGGAAAAAACCTACCATGCACATGAACTCAGTAAAAAAGCAGGGGGTTCCATCCGTATATCAGATAAAGTGAACTTCAAGCAAAAGTTAGTCAGAAGGGATAAAGAAGGACATTTCATACTGCTTAAGGAAACCATAAATCAGGAAGATATAATGATAGTAAATATTTATGCCCCCAAAAATGGTGCATCCCTGTACATCAAAAAAATCATTCTCCATTTCAGGAATCATATAGACTACAACACAATAATTCTGGCTGACTTTAACACACCGCTATCACCACTAAATAGATCTTCCAAACAAAATCCAACCAAAGAAACCATAGAACTCAATAACACAATCAATAACCAAGACTTAATAGACATATATAGAATATTCCATCCATCAACAAGCAGATTCACAATCTTCTCAGCAGCACATGGAACCTTCTCGAAAATAGACCATATGTTATGCCACAAAGCAGCCCTTAGGAAATGCAAAAAAATAGAGATACTACCTTGTGTTCTATCAGATCATAATGAACTAAGAGTAGAAATTAATGACAAAATAAAAAATAGAAATTACTCCAACACCTGGAGACTAAATAATATGCTATTGAATGAAACATGGACACCAAAAATATCAGGGAGGAGATAAAATAATTCTTACAGGTCAGTGAGAACGATGATACAACATATCAAAATCTCTGGGACACTATGAAAGCACTACTAAGAGGAAAATTGATTGCATGGAGCACATTCCAGAAAAGAACAAAAAGTCAACAACTAAATGACCTAACGTTATAGCTCAAAGTCCTAGAAAAAGAAGAACAGAATAACAGCAAAAGTAGTAGAAGACAGGAAATAATTAAAATGAGAGCTGAAATCAAAAAACTGGAAACAAAAGAAACTATTCAAAAAATTGACAAAACAAAAAGTTGGTTCTTTGGGAAAGTAAACAAAATACACAAACCCTTAGCCACACTAACAAAGAGAAGGAAAGTAAATATCACGACAGACACCACTGAGATACAGAACATAATGAGAAGCTACTTTGAAAATCTGTATTCCAACTAAATAGAAACTACCAAAGACATTGACAAATTTCTAGAGACATATGCTCCTCCCAATCTGAACCAGGAGGACATAGACAATTTAAACAGATCAATATCAAGCAATGAAATAGAAGCAGCCATTAAAAACCTACCATCCAAGAAAAGCACAGGACCAGATGGATTCTCAGCCAAGTTTCACAAGACCCTCAAAGAAGAACTCATTCCAGTACTTCTCAAAGTATTCCAGGAAATAGAAAAGGAGGGTACCCTACTGAAATCATTCTATGAAGCTAATATCACCCTCATACCCAAACCAGGAAAAGACACATCAAGGAAAGAAAATTTTAGACCAATATCCTTGATGAATATAGATGCAAAGGTCCTTAACAAAATATTGGCAGACGGTATCCAAAAACATATTAAGAAAATCATGCACCACGATCAAGTGGGATTCATCCCTGGAATGCAAGGATGGTTCAACATTCATAAATCAATAAACATCATCCATCATGTCAATAGATTTCAGTATAAGAATCACATGGTTATTTCAATTGATGGAGAAAAAGTGTTCAACAAAATACAACACCCCTTCATGCTCAAAACACTAGAAAAAATAGGGATAGTAGGAACATACCTGAACATTGTAAAGGCTATTTATGCTAAGCCCATGGCTAACATCTTTCTTAATGAAGAAAAACTGAAACCATTCCCTTTAAAAATGGGAACAAGACAGGGATGTCCTCTTTCACCACTTCTATTCAACATTGTCCTCGAAACTCTAACCAGAGCAATTAGGCAGACTAAAGAAATTAAAGGGATACGAATAGGAAAAGAGGAACTTAAGCTGTCACTATTTGCAGATGACATGATTTTATATTTAGAGGATTCAAAAACCTCCTCCAGAAAACTTCTAGACTTCATCAATGAATTCAGCAAAAGAGCAGGCTATAAAATCAACACGCATAAATCTAAAGAATTTTTATATGCAAGCAACCAAACAGCTGAAAGGGAAATGAGGAAAACAACCCCATTTGCAATAGCCTCAAAAAAAAATAAAATAAAATACTTGGGAATCAATCTAACGAAAGAGGTAAAAGTGCTCTACAATGAAAACTACAAAACATTGAAGAAAGAAATTAAGGAAGAACTTAGAAGATGGAAAGATCTCCCATGTTCTTGGATAGGCAGAATTAATACTGTCAAAATGGCCATACTACCAAAAGTGCTATGCAGATTAATGCAATTCCAATTAAAATCCCAATAAAGTACCTTACAGAAATAGAGAAAGCAATCATGAAATTCATCTTGAAGAATAAGAAAACCAGAATAGCTAAAGCAATCCTTAGCAGGAAGAATGAAACAGCGGGTATGGCAATACCAGAACTTCAACTGTACTACAAAGCAATAGTAACAAAAACAGCATGGTACTGGCACCAAAATAGACAGGTAGATCAATGGTACAGAATAGAGGACAAGGACACAAACCCGAATAAATACAATTTTCTAATACTAGACAATTGTGCCAAAAATATGCAATGGAGAAAAGATAGCCTCTTCAAAAAATGGTGCTGGGAAAACTGGAAATCCATATGCAACAGAATGAAACTAAACCCTTAACTCTCACCCTGCACAAAAATCAACTCACAATGGATCAAGGACCTTGAAATCAGACCAGAGACCCTGCATCTTATAGAAGAAAAAGTAGGTCCAAATCTTCACCTTGTCGGCCCAGGATCAGACTTCCTTAACAGGACTCCCATAGCCCAAGAAGTAAAAGCAAGACTCAATAACTGGGATAGATTCAAACTGAATAGCTTTCTTTCAGCAAAGGAAACTATCAGCAATGCGAAGAGAGAGCCTACATAGTGGGAGAAAATCTTTGCCACTCATACTTCAGATAGAGCACTAATCCCCAGAATATATAAAGAACTCAAAAAACTCTACACCAAGAATACAAATAAGCCAATCAACAAATGGGCTAAGGATATGAACAGACGCTTCACAGAAGATCTGCAAGCAATCAACAAACATATGAAAAAATGTCCACCATCTTTAGTAATAAGAGAAATGCAAATCAAAACTACACTAACATTCCATCTCACCCCAATTAGAATGGTGATTATCAAGAATACAAGCAACAATAGGTGTTGGAGAGGATGTGGGGAAAAAGGTACACTCATACAGGAGGTGGGGTTGAAAATTAGTGCAGCTACTCTGGAAAGTAGTGTGGAGATTCCTTAGAAAACTTGGAATGGAACCACCATTTGACCCAGCTATCCCACTCCTTGGTCTATACCCAAAGGACTTAAAATCAGCATACTACAGAGATACAGCCACATCAATGTTCATAGCTGCTCAATTCACAATTGCCAGACTGTGGAACCAACCTAGATGGTCTACAATTGATGAATGTATAAGGAAGCTGTGGTATATATATACAATGGAATATTACTCAGCCATAAAGAATAATAAAATTATGGCATTTGTAGGCAAATGGAGGAAATTGGAGAATATCATGCTAAGTGAAATAAGCCAATCTCAAAAATCCAAAAGATGAATGATCTCACTGATAAGCAGATGATGACACATAATGGGGGGTGGGAGGGGGACAAGAATGGAGGAAGGAGGGACTGTATAGAGGGAAAAGAGAGGTGGGAGGGGTGGGGGGGAAGTAATAAAATAACAGAATGAATCAGACCATTAGTCTATGTAAATGTATGAATATGCAAATGGTATGCTGTTACTCCATGTACAAACAGAAACAACATTTATCCCATTTGTTTACAATAAAAATAAATTAAACAAAAAGAACTTAATGCATATTATTCCATGCCCTCCTGGCTTTCAAAGTCTGGACCGAAAGATCAGTAGCAACTCATATTGATTTACCTCTAAATCGGACCTGCCTAGTTTCTCTTATAATTTTCAAAATTCTGATTTCATTTTCTACATTAGACATTTTTATTATAATGCAATCTGGAGGGAATGCTTTTTGTTCTTTCTATTTGTAATTCTGCATGTCATCTGCACTTGAGTTTCATCTCATTTCCAAGGTTTGAAAAAATTTCTGTTATTATAACATTGAAAATATTGTGCATCTCTTTAGTTTGCATCACACTGCCTTCTTCCATGTCAATGATCCTAAGATTATCATTTTTTATTTGTTCTTTTTAGATATACCTGAGAGTACAGTGTATTTTATGTCTATACATACATGGAGTATAACTTAATCTAAGTAGGATTCCATTCTTGTGATGGTACATGATGTGGAGTTTCACTGGATGTGAATTCATATATGAACATAGGAAAGTTATGTATAATTATTTTACTGCCTTTTCTATTCATTTCCCCCCTCCCTTTCCTTCATTCCCTTTTGTTTACTCCTATAAATTTCTGTTCCCCCCACCCCTTATTGTACATTAGCATCCACATATCAGAGAAAATATTTTGCCTTTGGTTTTTGGAACTGACTTATTTCTCTTAGTATATTATCCAATTCCATCCAATTACTGGAAAATGCCATAATTTCATTCTTCTTTATGGCTGATTAATATTCCATTTCGTATATATATCACATTGTATTTACACATTCATCTGTTTAAAGTTACCTAGGTTGTTTCCATAGCTTGGCTATTATGAATTAAGCTGTTATAAACATTGATTTGGCTGCATCACTGTAGTATGCTTATTTTAAGTCCTTTACATATATACCAAGGAGTGGGATAACTGGGTCAAATGGTGGTTCCATTTCAAGTTTTTTGAATATTCTCCATACTGCTTTCCATCCAGTTTTAGATCTAACAGCAATGTATGAGTGAACCTATTTCCTCACATCCTTTCCAACATTTATTGTTGCTTGTATTCTTGATAATTGCCATTTTGAATGGAGTGAGATGGAATCTTTCTTTCACCATTTCTATTCAATATGGTCCTTGAAACTCTAGCCAGAGCAATTAGACAGAACAAAATTTAAGAGAGACAAACAGGAAAGTAAAAGTTCAAACTATCCCCATTTGTTGACCACAAGATTCTATATTTAGAAGACCCAGAAAACTCTACCAGAAAATTTTTAGAACTCATTAAAAAATTCAGCAAAGTATAAGCAAAGTAAAATTAACATCACTAAATCTATTGCTTTCCTATATAGCAATGATGAATCAGCTGAAAGAGAAATTAGGAAAACTATCCCATTCACAATACTCTCCAGAGAAATAAAATATTGAAGAATCAATCTAACAAAAGGGGTGAAAGACCTCTACAAAGAAAACTTCAGAACCCTAAGAAAAGAAATTGAAGAAGACCTTAGAAGATAGAAGGCTACCCCATGTTCATGCATAAGCAGAATTAATATGGTCAAAATTGCCATATTACCAAAAGCACTATACAGATTTTATGCAATTTCTATTAAAATTTCAATGACATTCTTCAAAGAAATAGATAAAGCAGTCATGAAATTCATTTGGAAAAATAAGATTCCCAGAATAAAAATGCAATCAGGCATCACAATGCCAGATCTTAAATTATATTACGGCACTACAGTAAGAAAAACAGCATGGTATTGGCATGAAAATAGACAGGTAGACCAATGGTGCAGAATAGAAGACACAGAGACAAACACACATAAATACAGTTATCTCATACTAGACAAAGGCACCATAAACATACATTGGAGAAAAGATAGCCTTGGAATTACTGGAAATCCATATGCAGTAAAATGAAATTAAATCTCTATCTCTCACTCTGCACAAAACTCAGCTCAAAGTGGATCAAAGTCCTGGGCACCAGAAACCCTGTGCCTCCTAGAAGAAAAAGTAGGTCCAACTCTCCATCATGGCAACATAGGAACTAACTTTTCAACAAGACTCCTAAAATGCAAGAAGTAAAATCAAGAATCAATAAAAGAGATGATTTCAAACTAAAAAGCTTCTTCACAGCAAAAGAAATTTTCAAGAACATGAAGAGAGATCCTAAAGAATGGGAGAAGGTCATTGCCATCTGCGCCACAGATAGGACATTAATCTTCAAAATATACAAAGAACTCAAAAAACTTATCATCAAAAAACCGAAACAATCCAATCAATAAATGGGCAAAGGAATTGAACAGACTCTTTACAGAAGATGACTCTAGTAATTATAGACTTAGTATCATAATTTTCTCCCACATTTCTGAATCTTCTGGTCATGCTCTTTTATCATCTTTTCTTAATACTAATTTTATTCTAAGATTATTTATTTTCTTTTGAAGTTTGATGAACTCTTTCTTCTATGAAGTCTAATTCATTGGAGATTCTTTCAACTAAATTTTTAATTTGATTTTTTGAGTCATTTTTAAAATTTATGTTTTCTAATTTTCAGAATCTCTCTTATTGAAATGCTCTTTCACTTCATATATTTTTTCTCTTACTTATTCCTTAGTTTTTCATAATGCCTGTATTTCTCTCCTTTTCTGGGATGATTATATTTTCTACTAATATACAAAGGAAGTTTAGTGAGCAACTTTCTCTTTAATATGTGTCCTAGGCTGTGTGAACATCTGTGTGTGAATAGTACCACTTAACATGCACCAGTGTCTGTGTCTAGTAACTAGCACTACTTTGAGAGAAGATACTAATCAGCAATAATTCATATTAGTTCAGAACAAAGTTACATGCTAATAAACTTTAAAGTAAAGCTTATTGAAAATGTTCTTTACAAGTCCTCTAATCAAACTGGAATATGAAAGTGATATTCCTGAAAAGATTGAGAAATTGAGTATTAAACATATTAAAGTTACTATTGCTATCACTAAAACTACTAGCAAGTCAAGCTTGAAAAAGAGAAAGAACTGGAAAAAAAGAAAAAAATAAACAAAAGAAAAATGAAATAATTCAAATTAAAAGAAAAATAAAAATGGTAGGGTGAGACAGGAGCAGGTAAGGCAAAAGGAAAAAAATTGAGACTATAGAGAAGCGAATACAAATATGAGTTTGGAGAAAAGAAAGATTAAAATAAGATTTCAATTAATGCTTTAAAACATTAGAAGTAATGCACCCAATTGGGTTGGGTGCTACAATATCATGTATTAAGAAAAGACCCTTAAATACAGAAAATATCTAAAAGATCAAAATCCACATTACAGAGATTTATTATATTAAATGCTGAGCTTATGTGAGATTTCTTATACTGTATCTTACTGATTGGGATTTGATAAGTATTTCACAGGTTTAGAAGACATTCCCCACTGTTCAGCTTTATCTGTTTCTCTGGGTACAGAGGTAGTGATCTCACCAGCAGATCTCTGGTGACAATTCTCAGAGACCTGCTCCATTCTTCATTCTTCCATGTGTTCAGGCACCTACTAGCTTTCTGGAAGGTGAAAGAGAAAAAGCCCTAATTGTGACTTAGCAAAAAGATTTCTCCCTTTTGCGGGGTACAGTCTTGTATACCCTCCTGAAGAAAAGCTTCATGTGCCCAGAGCATTCAAATCTGCTGTGGTCTCACCCATGTGTATTTCAAAGTATACAGGTTGTGGCCGTCTAAAGCGGGAATACTGTGGTCTGTAGGAAGTGGCACTGGGTGGCCTGTGAGAGGTTCAGGGCTGCTGCTCAGAACTGAAGAGCTTAGTTTAATGGGCTTGTGTCTGGGCCCATTGGGCAGTGGCTGGTTTCTGTGGGACTCCTTTGTAAGACAAGTCTGTGGAGTGAACTGTATTTTCTATGCAGGAGGGTTTCCACTGTTGGCTGCTTGGGTTTTTGCTCATTTCTCGTGTCCCCCAGGGAATGCCTTCCAAGGACCTTTGCATTGAGCATGCTCTGTGGCAACTGGCAGTTGTAGGATACAGAGCTGTGAACCTTCTGACAGGTTCTGTGCACTGTCAAGCCATGGGAGCCTCTGTCTTGGTTACTCTAGTTCCCATACCAGCCACTGGTTCTCCTTGTCAGTCACTCCCCAGGATCCCAGACCCATGTCTATGCATGCTCAGTGACTTTAGAGACTGCTAGCAATTTCTTTTGAGTGCATGTGCACTGTGTATATGGCTGTTACTGACTGCTGTTGACTACTGAGTCCTCTCCTTATGATGGGACTAGTTGACAACACTTCCAATTCTTACGTGTCTGAATGCTTGGTGGCTGTCCGCACTGAGACCTGTATATGCAGGCCCTCTGTGTGGTGTTTGTGCACTGTTGTGGCATGGGAATCTTTGCCCAGCTGTTGCAGATCATGAGGATTTTATGTACTAGGTGAACCTGTCTCTGCCTGCACCAGCTAAATGGTGCTGTGGGTATACCGTTCTACTATATTGGGGGTGGATTCACAGCATTGCACTCCCTGAAAGTGACTTGCTCTCAAATCAGTTCCACCCCATTTCCCTTTTTATTTGTGGGAGAAATTTTCAGCAACCTTCAGCTAGAAGCAATAACTGTACAAGAGTTTTCTACATAAATTATTAGGCCAGTTGTTTCAAAAGCATTTCCTATGTTATCATTTTTTACTGTTTGTAGTTGGAGAGATGATTTAATTTCTAGGGAAGAAGAGTAGGTGTGATCTCTACAACTGCCTGCTAGGGCTAAATTGTGCACTTCTCTGTCTTACTGCTCTTGTTCCATTTTAATTTGGTCTGCCTTTCTTAAGTAAGCTTATGGAATTTGCCTCTCCTTTTCTACCTTTGTTTATACCTTCCTTTAACTCCACCATGGTCAGGATTCAAAGTTAACAAATTATTTCCTATTTTCTGCTCCAGTAAGAAAATTACAAGTCCATCCAAATCTTGAGCTATTCAAAGTGTTTGATTATTCCCTCTGTTATCCACCTTTCTGGTTAGTTCTTTCACTACTTTGATTCCTGGAAGAAAAGGAGTCAAGGATTTCTGCCTAGATCTGCTCTCCCACCTTCCACCTTCCATTGTTCTAATTTGAAATTGCTAATTCTATTTCACTATAAATTAGTAGAACATAGGCTCTAATCTAGCTAAGAAAATCATCTCTGGTCCACTACAAGTTCCATTTGTTGATTCTTTATTAAGATTTTTTATTTCACATCATTCTGCTGGACACAATTATGGAAAACACTATATTCAAAAGCAATTGCTCAAAATACATACGGGTCTCAGAAACAATATTTAAAGAGTATTTTTCTTCTAATATTTTGAGTTAAATATTTGTTCCCAGTACACAATATTGCAAAATTAATTCTTTTTGTATTCCATGAAAACTTCCATATTTTAACTCACCATTACTCCTGTAGTCAGCAGTGTTGCATAATTAGAAGCTGCTTGCCTAAATCACCTCTTTCTTAAAGAAAAGTTACTTTCATACAATCATTAGAGTTAAAATGTGTTCAAAGAAAACATTGCTGCAGCATTGTCCAGTTAAGAATACTCAACATGTTCTATCTATAGCAGACTGGGTTAAACATTTCATATCTACAATGTGTTGGCTATATTTGAAATTTGATCTGAAAAAGATTGTGCTAATATTTTATCTTTTTTATGTTTTTCCAATTAGTTATACATCACAGCAGAATGAATTTTGACACATTGTACACAAATGGAGCACAACTTCTCATTCCTCTGGCTATACATGATGTAGAGTCACACCAGTCATGAAATCATACATATACATATACATAGGGTAATAATATCCATCTCCACCATCCTTCCCATCCCCACATCCCCTCCCCTCCTCTCAATCCCCTTAGCACAATCCACAGTTCCTACATTTTTCTCTAGCTGCCCCCTACCCCCATTATAGATCAGCATTCATATAGCAGAAAAAACTTTCAGCCTTTGGCTTTTGGGGATTGGCTTATGTCACCTACCATGATATTCTCCAGCTCCATTCATTTACCTGCAAATGCCAAAATTCCATTCTTCTTTAAGGCTGAGTAATATTACATTGTGTATATGTACCATATTTTCTTTACATATTCATCTGTTGAAGGGCACCTAGGTTGGTTCCATAGTTTAGCTGTTGTGAATTGGGCTGCTATAAACATTGATGTGGATGCATCACTGTAGTATGCTGACCAAGGAAGTGAGATAGCTAGGTCAAATGGTGGTTTCATTTCAAGTTTTCTGAGTAATTTCCATACTGCTTTCCAGAGTGGTTGCACTAATTTGTAGTTCCACCAGTTTCTCCACAGCCATACCAAAATTTATTGTTGCTTATATTCTTGATAATTGCCATTTTGACTTGAGTGAGATGAAATCTTAGTTTTGATTTGCATTTCTCTAACTGCTAGAGATGTTGAAAATTTTTTCATATATTTGTTGATTGATTGTATTTTCTCATTATTTCTCATTTATTTCCTTGTATTTGTTCTCTTAAGTCATTATAGTATATGGAACTGAAATGATTCATTATGTTTATTCAAGAGTGTTTTATGGCAGTAATTCTAAATATTTGGAAGATTTTAAAAGAACGTATTATACTTTTGTTCCAAGAGAGAAGTTTCTAATTTCCCTTCTATATCTGCATATATTTGTATATATGTATATGTATGTTTGTATGCATGTAGTAAACAAATGTTAAATAATTTCCTGCTGATTGTGAGATATTTTCAAAGGTGGGCTTGTGCATATAAGTTAACAGTAAACATAAACCCTGTTTTTAGATCACATTATTGCTCAACAATTTCCATCTTTACAAAAAGAACTCAAAATCTCATAGTTTTAGAAACTATTTTGTGGAGATAATATCTTTTCTTTTGCACAAAGGTAGGTCTCTTCTAATTTTTCTATTTTTGAACATAACTGAAAGAACAGCCAAGTTCAGCATCAAGTAATATACAGAAAATTACAAGCAAGATGAATATCTCAGGCAAGAGGAAAGAACTAGTATTACTGAAGTTATATTTAATATTAGAAATTCCAAATAGGGGATCTCACATTAGAGACAGAATTTCTATCAGTAAAAAATCATTCATTAAATAATAACTGGTTATATATTTATATATATTCATAACTCTTTGTCTTGCTTGAAATATCTATGCATATGAAAGATATGTGTAAATAAAATCAATATTGCTAAATTATGTTGACTTCTTATGTGCAACACTTAAGTCAGGGAAAAATTTCAGTTTGAAAAAAAGATGAAGAATATATCTCCATCTTAGTTTATGACTTAGGCCTATCATCTAGACACTGATTTAAATTAACAACAAAAAGAAAAACTATCATGAAATGATATTGGCAGGAAGGGAACGTATTAAAGTTTATTTAGAATTCAATAAAGAATAGAATGGCATGATTTCTCTTGCCAGAAGTAGAAAAATAGTGTATTGAGACATAACATTTAATTGTATTTATCCAGTAATGCCATGATTATAAAACAAATTAATATAATCACTTTTCATTGTAAATGTTCTTTCTTAATATTCATATCATCTTACAATGATTTAAGGCATTTGGGAGTTTAAAATATTTATTAAACCTTTTACTTAGAAGTCAATGAACTTATTTTTGCTGAAATGATAAATATTATTTTTGATTTGTTGATGCTTTCCTGCCTATGCATACCCCATTAGGGATATACTTTATATAATATTACTTGATATTGACTCTAAAATTCAGAAAACTATATTTTGTAGGATTGAATCTATAACACTATTATGAATATAAAATATTTCAAAAACCACTTATAAGAACATTATCTACCAATTGAGGTTATACACTCAAGGTCATTATGCTCCTTGTCACGCTACTCTCAGTCTTTCTCTGGCTTTCTGTCAAATAGCTGCAAGTAGTGAAGGAAGATGAGCCAACCTCTTTCCATCATTATCTACTTGCACACTGAGCAGCAAGATATTCCACCTTCATTAATGTTAAATTCAAAGTCTTATTTTAATATCAAAATATTTTGTTTGTCAATATACTTGGTTTATATAAGTCTGAGTGTGTACCCAAGTATCTATTTAGCCATTTAATTGTTCTAAAAGGAGAAATTCAGTCCTAATTACAGAATGTCCCAAAATCATTTCAACCTATAATTTTTCCACTGAAGAACTTAAGCATTTTACTAACATAAACTCATTATACTGTAATGTCAGAACTGTAATTTTAGTTTTAAAAAATTAGAATACTTAATACATAAATTTTAGAGTATACAAACAGATTTTAGGAAGTTGACATGAACCCCAAATCAGGGTGGTAATGACTACAATCTCATATAATTAGTGATAATAAGAGCAGTCACCCTTTACTGGGCACTTGATGTTAGATGACATAATTTTAACTACTCACCCATTAATTAGATTCTTTTCCATTTCATACAAGGAAGAGGAATATCAGAAAAGTTTATATCTTAGTCCAAGATTACTCACATAAGAAATTATGGGGGGAAAAAGAGCTCAATTTTCCTAAATTTTAAACTTTTTTCATGCCACTACCCTGTAATTGCCTTTCTTTGAAATGACTTTCTAACTTACATACTTGAATGTAATAATGCAAACAAGGATTAAATTTTCAGATTTTTATCACTCTCAACCCTCTGATTCAGTTGATTACCACCACAAAGGTTGGTAAAAACAAACTATACAGCAAATTGTTGTGAAAGGAAACTCTGATATCTTGTAATCAATACTGTAATAAGAGATTTATTTCTTTTCATGTTTTTGGGTCTAACTCTCACTACATGATTATTAAGTAATAACTGCCATTGATAGATAAGCCTATGTATAGATGACGATTAGTGTGACAAAGCAACAGGGCTATTGAACTTTCATTGGGTAGAGCAGGCATAAACCACACAATAAGTTAAATTAATGAGAAGAATTAAACCTCTAGTACTTAAATTATTGGCCATTTCTCTTATTCTTGTATTATGTATGATTACTATCAAATATATAACATCAGAAAACTATAATTGTAAAAATATATTTTTAAAACTAGACATATATGCTCAATCTTGTACAATGAAAAGAGAGTTTTATTATTAATAACCAAATACCATAATTTCTTAGGGAATAAGTTAAAGAAAGCATATGATGATAGGATATCATGTTTATGCATTTGTTTTCTTTTATATTTCCAATTTCCTCTTTGTATAACAGCTATTTTATACACATTCTAAACTAGTTATATAGAATATAAAGGGAGTTGATGACGGTGATAAAATGTAATTGAATAATTTTTAAAAATTACATTTATCTGGTAATAACATATAAAATGTTGAAAACATACAAAATGACTTTAGACTAGATTTACCATTCAAATTCTTTATAATGTTATTAGAATTTTGAAATTTAAATTGTTTATTTTCATTTTAAAGTAGCCATATCTTTCCTAAAAATGTGTTTTTTAAACTACTTTTTCCTGATATGATAATTTTGCTCTTAAGAAGTTATTTTTGAAAATTGCTTGAAAAGATCACATGCACATATTTATCACAAAATTATTGATGATAATCAGAACTGGAAAAAAACTGAATTTTCCAAAATACAGAAAATAGATATATAATGACACATGGGTTAGATGAGATAATATGAGCCACTTACAACTGTTTGCAGAGAATATGAAGCAACACAAAAATTATCAGGGATAATATTATGTGATTAAAAATATTAAAAAAATGAATTTCATCTATAGCATAATTTCAGTGATCAAAATATATAAGACTACAAGAATATACATTAAATGGTGTATATATATTAAATGGCTCAAAGACCATATGAAAAGTAAGACTATTCCAGATGGGAACAGATTAAAAGTATTAACAACAAAGTTTTTAAAAATATTCTAATATGTTGATTTATCACTATTACAGAGAAACATCTAAAATTGGTATTCTTCTAATGATTGTTGTTTAAGAACCTAACTTCAGATTATACCCTTTAACCTGAATACTTAGTTAAAATCTATTTTTATACTAAACAAACACAAATAGTAAGCAATTGAAATAAAAATTATATCATTTTTGTTAGTTTGCATTAGAAGAAAAGTCAAAGTATAATAATTGATGTTAAAAAATAGTTTTTCTGTGACTAAAAGTAGTTCAAATATAGTAAAGCATATTTTAATGTAGAACCTTCTAGCTTCTATTAAAGGATAATATTTAGTTGTGTTTGATTTCATGCTTTTTCATAACATCTTTAGTTTAATTTTACTATGTAAATGATCACAATTGTTTATATATTTTGTGAATTGTTCTTATCAAATTCAATTAATTATATATCACCAATTAACCTAGAAATCATATATATGTGATTTCATAATTTTTTAATTTGTAAATGAAAAATACCAATAAAACAGTCATAAGTCAGGATTTGGAAATCAAAATACATTTGTCATAGAAACTAAGTTACAAAATATCTATCCAAATAAAATCAAAGTAGTACATACTGAAGCTAGCTTTTGTAGTCAGTTTGCTCTATGCTTAAATACATGTTCTGCCACTTATTAGTTGATCATGGGCATATGGAAACACAATAACACCAAGCTCTCAAGTTTGCATTTTAGAATGAGATAAAATTTGCATTTGAATTCTCTATAATACTATCACTAATGAAGCCTTCAATAGATAAAGTAATTTGCCATTTCATTGCGAGGTTTAGGCCTTATTTTTCAATAAAAATTGGCAACATTGACTTAAAAGTATGAAAGGGAACATTTTTAAAGTATCTGGGAAGAGACAATATTGTTACATACTCCAACAACATCAAAATGATATCAAAATAATACTATTTTAGCATTATAGAAGAAATATTTTAGAAGAAGTATCTACATATAGATTTTGCAACTCATATGAAAAGGATAAGTCTTCAAAAACAGACTACCATGACTCACTCAATATGTTTTAAAGTCTCTACACCTAGGTGGTTTCATTGGAGCATTGTACCAAATATGTAACGGATAATCAAAACCAATTCTCTACAATCTGTTTTATAAAATGGAAGACAAGAGAACATTTTCTAATTTATGTATGAAGTAATGATTACTGATACCAAAGTCAGAAGAGAGTATGTAAGAAGAAAATTATAGACCAATAGCTCATGAATATAGAAACAAAAATCCATTAAAAATAAGCAAATAGAATGTATCAATCAGTTAAAAGGTATTAAATACCATGATCAAGTAAATTTTTTCTAAGGATGAAAGGGTTAAAACTGTTTAATTAATTAACGTAACCCATCATATTAACTGGCTTAAAAAAAGTCACATGAACGTATCATCTGATGCAGAAAAGCATGTGACAAATTTAATATCCATTTATGATTTTAAAAACTGTTAGAAAAATAGGAACAGAGGAGGACATTCTCAACTTGATAAATTCATCTACAAGAAACATACAGGTTTTCTGTGCATGGAAAAGAGAGTAGAGCGGACAACCATCTTCCCCAGCTTTTGGGAGTATTTTACAATCAACTTCAGTTTCGCCTCACCAAAATGCTGGGGATACTGGCACAACTTAAATATCAGGAGATGTCTGGTCATGACTGGGAAGAGGGATGGTGAGAGATATCAATATCTTTCACACAGCAGAAATTACCAAGGTTTCCAGTGGTCTGCTTTAACTAGAGCTCCAGCAGAATTCTCCACGTATTACCTCAGCAAACCTCCTGGCTACTAGGTATCCGAAATGGTTTTTACTGCCAAAGATTCCAATGTGTTCATTGTCGTAGATCCTAGTGGTTCACCCTGTAGAAGACTCCAATAGCTTTTGCCGGTAAAAAGGCCAAAAAGTAGTATAGTCACAGTAGAATGTTTGTCTGCTTTACCACCTAAAGTCCACAGTGTTTTTTTATTGTTGTTTGGTTGCTTGCTTGTTTTTTTTTTTTTTTTTTTTTTTTTTTAATCTTTGCAATCTCCAGTCACCACAGCTCCTACTACCTCCTAAGGGAACCACCTAAGCAGCTGCAACCTCAGAAGCTCGAAACTAGGCACACAGCACAGCAGCCTTCAGTATCAAGATTCATGAGCCATCATCCCCTGCCATTTACCCTTTCCCCAGAGCTGGCCCAGTTGCTACTGCTACAGGAACCTCAGCCCAAAACCACAGTGCAGGAGTCTTCAGAGTCTTCAAGAACCGGAGGGAAATACCCGTCTCCCTCCCTACTTCTTGAAGTTAGTTCGCTAGTGCCAGCAGATCCAATTGCAACTACCATATATGTATTTATCAATTGTCCCATGCCCCTTGCCACAAGCCTTCTCCCAAATTGTTTCTTGCTCTGACCTGTTGCCACTAGAAAGAAATTTGCAGCTGAGATTCCCAGCAGCCTTCTCATCCTTAACTTTTCTTAGTTCTTGTCACCAGTGAGTATGATATCAACATTGTGAACTCAACCACACAAGCCAGTGGGAGACTCATGACTTCTGGGACTGGAAGCTTCAACTCTCTCACACTTGATAACCTGAACCACTGGATTCAGTGAATCAGCATAACCCTGCATGTTCTCTCTCCCTGGCAGTGAAGTTATTTCTATATTAAAGCCAATCCATGAAGTCTGAAAGAAGCAACTGCTTCAAAAGTGACTATACTTTCACAAGACCTCAACAATCACTAATCATCAGGAAAACATGACACCACCAAAGAAGCACAACAAAACTTCCAATAACCAGTCCCAAAGAACTATAGATACAGAAAGAAAGAAAGAAAGAAAGAAAGAAAGAAAGAAAGAAAGAAAGAAAGAAAGAAAGAAAATCTTAACAATTTAGATATAAAAGGAAATGTCCATATAATAAAGACCCCCATAACCAATGGGGAAAACTAAAAGCATTTCTCTGAGATTCAGGAGAAGGCAAGAATGCCCACTATTGCCACTTTTATTCAAGATAATAATGGAGATACTAGCAAGAACAGTAAGATAAGAAAAAGACACAAAGAAATTCAAATTGGAATACAAAGGAAGCAAATTTATTGTTATTTCCAGATGACATGATAATATAGGTAGAAAACTCTAGTCTCAATACTCATGCATGAATACACACACATACACAAACACATACAGTTAAAACAAGTAAATTAATTCACTAAAGTTGAAGATATAAATCATCTATAAAATCAGTTGCAGTTTTTACAGTAAAAATATAAATATCCCAAAATATATATCAAGAAAACAACCTAAAATATATCATCAAAAAGAATGCATATTAATACATTTTAAAAGAAGATGAAAAAACTATAAAAAACTATGAAATATTAATGAAAGAAATTGAACACATAAGTAACTGAAATATCTCATACACATGCATTGGAAGAATTAATATTGTTAAAATATTTATACTGCTCAAAGTGATCCATAGAATAAATGTGATTACTAATAAACTTCCAAAGGCACTTTTCAAAAACAAATGTAAACTAATTCTAAAATTTATTTGCAATCACAAAATACCCTAAATAGTCAAAGCAATATTGAGAGATATAAAAGTTTCAGGCATCATAATTCTTGATATCAATTATATTTCAAAATTATAGTAATGAAAACTATATGATATTGATAAAAGTAGACACATAAACTATGGAACAGAATAGGATACCCCACAAATAAACTCACACATATATAGTTAACTACTTTTTTAACAAAAATTACAGGAACACACAAATGGAGAGATGGCAGTTTCTTAAATGGTGATGCAAAAATTGAATAAATGTACATACATGAATTAAATTAAAATATTACACCATACAATTATGTCAACAAAAGGTAAATGAAAGACTTAAAAATTTATGGAACTGGATAATTTCACGTTCAGTGAAATAAATTAGACTCAGTTTTCTCTCATATGTGGAAGTTAGAGGGTAAAAGAGAGCAACAACAACAAAAATGTCCCACAAAAATAGGAGAGCTCAGAAAAGTAGAACACAGGGATGGAGGAGAGAGAAGGAGAGGGCAAAGAGACATAGTGGGCATAAATTAGAGCAAATTATGCCATGTGTATGTATGAATACATCCCAGTGAATCCCATTATTATATATAATTATAATGTACCATTGGAAATAGAAAAGAGAACACTAAAATCTGAAACCATAAAATATCTAGAATAAAGAATAAACAAAAACTTATTGATATTGGTTTGGGAAGTATATTTTTGGATTTTTATCATAATCAAAAATAAACAAATTGAACTACATCAAAATAAAATGTTTCTGTATAACCAATGAAAAAGTAAAATGAAAAGACAGCCTGTAGATGTGGGAAAAATACATGCAAACCATATATCTGACAAGAGGCTAATATTCCAAGTATATCAGGACCTCACAAAAATCAGTAACAAAAACTAAATAAATGAATATACTTATTTTAAAAGTGATCAAAAAGATTTGAATATACAGTTCTCCACAAAATGCATAAAATGGTTAGTGGGTATATGAAAAGATGTTAGGTTTCACTAGATATCAAGTGTTGCAAATGAAAACTTAATGTGATCTCATTTCACTCCTTTAAGGATAGTTGTTATAAAAAAGTTTGTTGAGGATATAGGAAATTGAAACCTTGGCTGACTTATTGGTTGAGTGCTTACTTAGCACTCCCACATCCCTGGGTTCTATCTCTAGCACTACCAAAAACGAAGTCACTTAGAGGAAATTGAAACTCTGTCAACTGAAAGACTAAATAGTCCAGCTGTTTTAGAAAACAGTGTGGAGATCCTTCTAAAAATTTTAACAGAACTGTCAAAAGATCCAGCAATCTCATGTCTGAGAATTTTTCCAATAGAATCAAAATCAGGATCTTAATGGGATACTAGCATAACTGTGTTTATTATAGGATTCGTCATAGTAGTTAAAATATGGAACAATTTAAATGTCTATTAATGAATGGACAGAAAAAACATGACATGGACATATAATACAATGGGATAGAATCTGGCATTAACAAATAAGGATATTCTGCAATGTGACTACATGGATGAACTTGGAAGCCATTATGCTAAGCAAAATAAGTGAGTCACAGAAAGATAAAATAAAGGAGTGGAATGGCAATTACCAGGGGCTGAGAATGGGGAAATTCAGAGTTACTTCATCAATGGGCATTATTTTTTAGGATTATACTGGTCTCTTAAAATGAATTTAGAAGTGTTTTTTACTCTCAAATTTTTGGAAGGTTTCAGGAGTAGTTTTAGAAATAAAGTTCTTAGGGGACCTCTTGACCCAGCCCAATGACAGCCAGTTCCTCTCCCATGGTGAAGCCCCATGCTCTATTCTCTGCCTGGCAGTGGTGCTTCTTGGCCCACTGCAAGTGGAGCAGCTGTCACCCCCAACCCAGAGCCTGTAACCCCTTGGACAAGCGTCCTGGGTTTTTTGCCCACAGCTCCTCACCCAACTGAGCCGTCTCACTGTGCCTCCAGCTTTGAACTCAAGCCACCCTTCCACCACCACCAATCCAAAACATAGTATGTATAAAATCAAAAGTGAAAGAAAATCTGAATGATGATGGAGTAGATTTGAAGACTCAACCAGTACTCAATACTAACCAAACTGTTTATGTGAGAGACACAATGTCCAGTAAACAGCAAAGGTTAGTTCCAGAATCTGAGCTTTTACCAGAACAAAGGTTTCAAACTAAAGATTCAGAGGAGCAAGGAGACATTGTGATGACCTTGTATCCCTATGATGGCACACACTACTATGACCTGTCTTTCAAGAAATGAGAGAAGATGAAAGTCCTGGAGGAGCATGGAGAATGGTGGAAAGCTATCTTTATTCCACAAAGAGAGAAGTCTTCATTCCAGCAGCTATATAGCCAAAGTCAACACCTTAGAAACAAAAGAGTAGCTTTTCAAAGTTATAACCAAGAAAGATGCAGAATGACAGCTTCTGGCACCAGGGAACAGCACAGGAGATTTTCTTATTAGAGAAAGCAAAACATTAGAAGGAAGTTTCTCTCTGTCAGAGACTATGACCCTGAGCATGGTGATGTTATTAAGCACTACAAAATTAGAAGTCTGGACAATTGAGGTTATTACATCTCTCCACAAATCACTTCTCCTTCTATCAGTAACATGACTAATCATTACCAAAAGCAATCAGATTGCCTGAACAGAAGATTGGAGAAGGCATGTATTAGTCCCAAACCACAGAAGCCATTGGATAAAGATGCCTGGGAGATCCCTCCAGAGTCCAAAGAGTTGGTGAAAAGGCTTGGTGATGGACAGTTTGGGAAAGTCTGTTTGGGTTACTAGAACAAAAGCACTAAGGTGGTGGCAAAGACCCTAAAGCCCAGGAACATTTCTGTGCAGTTCTCCTTGAAGAAGCAAACCTCATGAAGACGCTTCAGCTTGACAAGTTGGTGAGACTCTACAATGTGGTCACAAAGGAAAAACCCATTTGCATCATCACCGAGTTCATGGCCAATGGCAGTTTGCCGAATTTCCTCAAGAATGATGAAGGTGATAAAGTGCTGCTCTGGAAGCTGGTCAACTTTTCTCTCAATAGCAACCTAGGATTTTCCCATTTGTTTACTTTGGAATCACATGCATCCTTGAGTTTATTTAAGAACAGAGGCAGATTACCCAGAAAGGGAGCAATGTGCCTGGTACATCAAGGAAATACATATTTGAATGATCCCAGCTACTGACTTTTTATTGTTTCATTGTGTCTCTTAGTCATGTTCAGTGATTGTCTTGTTTTATTCCTCAATGTTGGCCAATGGTGGTTTATTCTGGGAACGTCATGTGCCAAAAAATCGAAAATATGTAGCAAGAAATTTACAAACTTTCTAGGAAAGGGTGGTTTTTATGATCTTAATTTTTATTTTATTTTTTATTGATGCATTATAATTATACATAACAGTGGGATTTATTATGTCATTTTGTGCATGTACATATGAAAATTTGCTCAATCTCCTTCCCCAGTACATTCTCTTTCTCTCCCCAAATCCACTTACTCTACTAATCTCCTTCTATTATTATTATTGAAATTAGTACTTTATCATTTTATATATATATATATATATATATATATATATGAAAAGGATTCATTGTGGTATATTTTTAACCCCAAAATTGCTCAATTTGGTCACTTTTGTTCCTCAGTATTTCCCCATTCCCTCCTCTCCTCCCTTTTGCTTGATCCTCTTCCTCTATACTGTTGGTCTATCTTTTATTTTCATGTGATCCTCTTTTTTTTATTCCTTTATCTCTTTTTCAACTTCCACTTTTGAAAGAAAACATTTTAACTGTTGACTTTCTGAGTCTGGTTTATTTCACTTTGCATAATGTTCTGTAGTTTCATTAGTTTATGAGCAAATGATGTAATTTCATTCTTTTTATGGCTGAGTGAAACTCCACCATGTATATATACCATATTTTACTTACCCATTCATGTGTTGATGGACACCTAGGTTGAATCCATGACTTGGCTCTTGTTAATTGTGCTCCTATAAACATTGCAATGCATGTAGGACTATAATATGCTGATTTAAGTTCCTTGGATAAATACCATATATTATTTATTGAGTTAATATGTTCAATTTGCCTCTTCTATTCTATAGGTTCATGATATTCCTTTCTTATTCTCTTTTCCTTGGACCCTCTTTCTTTGGGACAATTGTTGAGTCCTTCTTGGGAAGATTAGGTCAATGGAATAAATGGAGCACACAGGGAAAGCACTTACAGTCTGCTAATGATTAGATTACATACTCCACAATATTGTAGGCAGAGCTGGAGTGTTGGAGTACAGTTTGTGTCCTGGCTCTGCTGATCAATAAATGGGTATACCACTGAAAGAAAGAAAGAAAGAAAAAGCAATAAGGTTTTAAAATGTACATTGTAAAAGTGAAATAGTTATATATGTTATATACACACACACACACACACACACACACACACACACAGCTTAGTTTCAAGTTCCTATGTTTGCTATTTATTTTCTATGAAAAGGTATATTCTCCTGTTATATTTGTTTCTAGACATAAATTTCTGTCTCTCACGTGCAAACTTGTATTCAAGAAAGGAAATTATTCCAGTGACTTTGAGAACATAGTTATTTTCAGAAGAATCCTAAGTCACAAATATTTTATCCTGAATAGTTTTTCCCATGAGTGTTTTGGAGTGCTTATTGTACAAATGCTTGGTTATCTATAAATGACTTAGAGAGGAAAAAGCAGTGGGTGTCTCTTTGTTTTGTATTGAGGGACAAAATAAACCAGCTTAATTTCAAGCCCCAAGGGTTTCGTTGTGATGTTCTATAGTCTTTCACCTTGCATGCTGCCTACTCAAGTTCATTGATGTATCCAGGAAGTGCATGTTATCACTTAATTTTGCTACAGCTTAGAAACAGTGTTGACCTGCTTACTTTTCAATACCAAGATAAAATGTCATGTGTTGTCTGACAAACAGTGTATGTCGGAGACATGGATGTTTTTCTCACTGAATTTCAGTTTTTCCTACTTATAGTCTCAAGTTTCTGGAAATCAATCTTTTAATAAAGAGGGAACTGTCTATTGTTGATTTTTATAGACTGAAATGTCAGAACTAAAGTTACCCAGAAAGAAAATAGAATCAGAAAAAAAAAGGAAAAAAGAAAAACAGCTACCCTGAGAAATAGAAAAAACATACTAAATTTTTACAGTAGCCTTTATGTAATAAGTATAGAAATGCATGTCCCAAGCATTTCTACTTTAAAATTTTGCCTCGCTTCACCTTGCCCTACCCTGCCCTGCCCACTATAAGTCAGTATGTCAATCATATGTCTGTTACTATGATTTAAAATTGCAAACTAATATCATGAGATCTGAAATCATTATCAGAGGGGGAAGTGGATCAAAATGACCTTACTTAGGTGCAAACTAAAAAATGGTTACTAACATATAAACAATAATTGTTGACATCATCATTAACATGGTACATTGTTTAGGAAAAAAGGAATCAAAAGGATAAATTTTTCATTATATAATAATTGTCATTTAGTCATTTTGTATTACCAAACATGTCATGCTAAGTAACTGTTGATGAGTACAGAGGTGAGGCGATCCCATAGGAGAAGGATTTTCTACATAACATGGAGTCTCAGAACCAAATGGAGTCTGTTTAGTCATTGCCCATATAGCCTAGCCTATAACATTACCATGGAACCAAATCTGTCAGTTCATCACATTCCACACTGGTTCTATGTACATAAGCAGATCATTGATTCATTATTAGTGTAGAGTTAATTATAGTGGGTATGTAACACCATTAGTTTCACAGGTTGAATACTATCTCTAACATATTTAAACAGTTTATCATGCGTTGCCTGATTAAAAGTCCCAACATAATTTGAATGGGATGTACTGCTATCACGGTTATTAAAGTAGTTAACCAGGGGGACCAAGAGAACAGATTTTGGTACCAATTTCCCTTAGGATTTTGACTTTCCTCCCTCTCCTTGAGCCTTTTTCTAATCAAAGGTAAACTATCACAAATGACACCTGAGTGGTTAGCATAGAAACAATAGGTCTCCCCTAAGGCCATACATAATCCTCCTTGTTTTAAAACCAGCAAATCTATCCCTCTTCTGTTTTGTAAAACTACCTCAGCGAGTGAATCAAGAGAATTTTTAAAGTGACTTACAGAGTTTTTTAATTCACTTAAGTTCAGATCTATTTGTGGACTTAAGGTTTTGAACTTTTCGTCTCCTGTAATGAGTGCAGTGGTCCCACAGCAGTGGAGCCAGCTATACCTAATCCCACTAGGAGGGGAACTAAGACAGGGGTCACTCATTTAGATCAATGTATTTGCCCCAGATAATCCCTTTCCCCCTCCCCATCATAATAGTACACCTTAGGAATCATGTGAACAGTAGCATAGAATTCATCCCATTTGGTAAGCTTGAAAAATTGAAGGGCCAGGCATGAGTTACTCCTGATGTACAAACAAACCATGTTCCTTTGGGGGCCACAAGGTGGTTGTCATGTGGGCCTGAGGAAGTCCCAAGTACCACAGCAGAGGTATAAGAATCCTTGATTTATTTTCTAAATTAGGTAAGGTGTTGTAGTGACCATGCATATACATTAATTTGATTGATGAAATGTGTTGTTTTAGTAGCTAAGGTCTTATAATTTTGTCTAAGCAAGAGAAAAAAAAAACACAATTAACATTTTTCAGTCTTATGTTTATAGGGTGGTTGGGGTCTTTGAGGGCTGTCCATTTTTCTGTTGTCTTGACTTAGATGTGATGAATCCATGTTGCGAGTAAGTTCTCCTCCATTTTAGCTGGGCTTTTTTCTGGAACCATTGGGTGTCCATGTAGTCTCCTGGCTGGAACGGGTGTTGGAAATCAGTGGTCTCTTGGGGCTGCTTCTCTCGTAAGTCGAACCTGTTGGAGAGACTTAACAGATTGGAACAGGGGCAAGTTATTGGTAAGGATGGAGGAAGGGTTCTGGAAACATTAACATTTTAATCTCTCAGAGGTTGTTTGCTTCCAACTTTCTGGACCCAAACTGGCCTTTATTTTTGTGATTTAACCCAATTACCTATCTATATTGACTGTCTTTAATTTTTTTTATTACCCTTCTAATTTTAGGAACTTCTTACTAATGTAAGAAAAACAGGCAATGACAACTCTTGCTGCTTTGAGCTGAGAGGAGGTGATGTGGGGTGGGGCAAGCAATTTGGAGTCCCTTTTTAGAATTTGGGTCTATCTAAGGGTAAAAGTCTGGTTCTATGAAAGAAACAACAACAACAAAGAACATGAGTACAAAATAAATAGCATCTGGAACTGCAATGAATATCATGAAGATAGAAATCAATAATCTCTTACCAGGAGGTGGAAGAGTTGAAACATTGTCCCCATTACAAGGCCTAACAAACCCTAACAAGGTTGAAGAGGATAGGATATTTATTTGTAAATTTCTAGCATTTCTGAAGTTTTTAGGAATATCAACATAATATTTAGTTAAGTTACTTAATGTCATCTGATTTTTGTAAAATATCCTTTTATTGGTATAACCTGTGTTTAGTAGCAATCTCTATGTTTTGGTTACTTAGGGCTAGAGAATCATACTAGCAAAAATTGATTAAGCCTGCCTGTTTAATAGGTTAGGAATGTCTGTAGGCCTTAAACTGACTATAAACTTTTAACTCTGGCAGTTCTCTTGATAGTTATCAGGCATTTTTGTTTAAGAATCTTTTTTGTCATCTCTAGTTTTACTTATTTGGGGGGCTAACACAAGTATACATCTCAAGTTACATTAAAATAGCTATTGTTTTGTTTTTAAAATGTCCAGGAATGACTGTTTTGTTTTTAACCATTTTGCTAGGTGTTCACAATCAAACTGGTCAAATTCACATGTTCCTGTCTGTTGTTAAGAGTCAGCTGAGTTCCCACAAGGGTCACTCATGGGGAACTTGAGAGCAGCTTCTTACCTCCTTTATTGCCATCTGCTGGGTAGTGTCTCCTTGATGAGGTGGCTTCATTTGAAAGCATTAGGGATGTCTCCCTCTTCAAATGACCCTCCTCTGCAGCAAGCAGGTGCATTGATTGGCTTTTTATCCTCTCATCAATTTCCCTGATCAGGAGGCATGTGGCTCAGAGTTCTAAAGCTCCTCAGAGAAATTCTCCTGTTCCCTGGATTCAGGCTGACTCTGAGGGCAAGAGGCAAATATTGGTTTTCTTGGCCTCTTTATTTCAATCTCGATCTTTAAATTTTGACCTTAAATATTCATCAAGCCAGTCTCTCCAGTCATACAGTAAGAGTACTGCACTTTAACCTTAATGTCTATGACTTTACAGTCATTTACCTGCTTCTATTTAATTGGAGTTTATATTATCTGTCCTATAGGTAATGGCTTATTAACTGAAGTTAATTTCAGGTTGTTTGTTCTTGAAGTAGTACCTCTGCAAAACATTAATCAGGCAACAGTTACAGAGTTTATGAGAAAAATACAAAATGAAATTAACAGCAGTAAAATCATATTTAGTTGTGTAATAGCTATGTTAGATTTTGGCTGAACTATACATTATATCCACTGTTTGCAATCACAGTAATTTTGCAACCAAAAACCAGTCTTTTGAATATAACTTTAAATGAGCTGAAGTCTGGCTTATTTTGGAGTTACTCTAACATGTGGTAAGGTAGGAGGCAGACCCTTATCTCAGGTAAGGTGGGACTCTTCATAAATCTTAGCTAAAGTGATCTAGTTCTGAAGATGATCTTTGTCTATTTTTTAAATATCATTTTATAAAATTTACATATATTTTCACCTAAGTCTATATGAATGTTAGTTAACACAATATGATACTACATCTAAAACATAAATTAAAGAAAGCTGAGAGAACTTTTAACTTTCCTTTTGTGTAGTAAAGTGGCAAAATGTTTTTATGTTTCACAACATAAACCTTTAAATAAATCAGTCCCTCATTAATTTTAGAAATATATTTACACTTTATCCCAGTGTAGAAGATAACATAAGGTTCAGGTCCAGTTACAGAACATTAAATGATATAAATAAATCCCCAATAAAATTTGCTATTCTTATAAGTTTAAAATTACCATTACAATTTTAGGTCGGAGAACCCCAGCTTGATAAAATGTTCTTTTAAACCTTTTTATTTTAAAGACCTGTATACCTGGAAGATATGAACAAATTTAATATATAAAGAAGAGTAATAGAATCATAATTATATTCATGTTTTTATTTTAACCAAGTTTATCTTTTAAAGAAAATTTAGACTTTGTAATGTAGTACAATATTTTAAAATAATAGTTGCTGTTTAACCAGATGTTGGGAGAAACCCTAGTTCTTGGCTGGCAGCAGTGAACATCTCAAGTGTGTAAGGAAAATCTTCGCACATACAGGCCTGATAGGAAAACCTGCAGGAAGAAGCATTCTGCTTCGGCCATCTAGGAAAGGACACAACTTCCCCAAATTGACATCAGTGTTACCAAGGGAACCAAAGGGCAGAGTTTGAGAGACCTAAGAAAAGGTTGTCAATTCGGATAGGACAAAGGTGTAACTGTGGCAAATGATGATTGGTCAAGAGAACTATAAAAGTCTAGTGTGCTTCCACAATAAACAAGTTTGTAGGCTGCTCGCCACATGCCTGCTTCCACCCAACTCATGGAGTCTGAGTCTTGACTCTGTGCCACTTACCCCGCATCCGAGCTAGCCCGGCACAAGAAAAGCAACAACCAGAGTTGTACAAACCCCAAATTTTTAAGACTAGTTGTTCTACAGAATAAAGCTTAACAGACATGATGTTAAGAATAAATTAATATTTTAAGAGTTGTTTGTCATTTTACCATATAGACTGAATTTTAATTTGTATCAGTACATTGATATTTGACCTTAGGGAAAAACCTTGAATAGTTTAAATGTCGTTTACTCATACATACACATAAGTCTTTTAAAATTTACCCTTAACTTACACTTTTTTAATCACTTAATTAGACACTCTTGTTGTTTACTTAGATGTATTACAGTTTTATTTTATCACATAAAGGCTTTTTGATCTAGAAACATTTTTACTAAATACATTTTTATATCTACAACTTTTTAATTTTTTTATCTGTTAATCCCCTTCTAAAAAATCTATATTCTGAAACAACCCTTGTAAATTTCTGAATTTAGATAAATTACTACATTTTAATAAGATGAAATACTTTGTTATTTATAGAACTCTATTTAAAATGTGGTTGAAACTTTTGGACCCTTCACATAGAATTATATTTGTTGAGACTTTTAGTAACCTTGTTTTTAGTAATGATACAAAGGAATTTTAAACCTTATTTTATTTATTACTTTATGAAAACACCAATTATGTTTTAAGTATGTTACTGTTTGGAATTTAAGGAGTTAAGAGTACTTAATGTTACATTTTACAGTTAGCATTGAAACTCTCTAAACCAATTCGATTATTTAACAAACACATCCATGATCAATTCCACATATGTCAAATCCAATTTAGTTATTTTTTAAAAAAACAAGATATCAGACAAGTGTATTGGATCACATCAGTCATTTCTTCCCTGTTGAAGAAGAATCTAGAGTGGTTTCAAGATGGCAGACTAGAGGGTGACTGCATCTCCTGGCGCTCCAGAACTCAGGATTTCAAGAAGGGGAGGTATCAAGAGACTCGGATGAACTCAGAGACACTGGATGAGTCGCTCCCACCGGGTGAAGCTAGGCCCAGGCAGCAGGCCAGGACAGTGGACAGCTTCTCGGAGCAGGGCAGGGTGGCGAGAGGTTTTCCCCAGCAGCCCGGCTCCATCTGGAGTCAGGCCCACTCCACGGCCAGGCCAGCTTCTCGGAGCAGACCCACCCAGTGAGAGAATTTCCACACACACCCAGCCGCAAGCGGCGGGTGCCAGTCTGGTCCACAGGCAACTTCTTGGACCAGGGCAGGAGGCTTTCCCAAGCAACCCAGCTCCATCCAGCAGCAGGCCCGTTCCACAGTCAGCTTCTTGGAGCAGACCCGCCCAGTAAGAGGCTTTCCGCACACATCCAGTCCCCAGTAGCATGCCCTGGTCTGGTATGCAGGCAGCTTATTGGACCAGGGCAGGGGGGCCTGAGGCTTTCCCAGGCAGCCCGGCTCCATCCAGTGGCAGGCCCGGTTCACAGCAGGCTTCTCAGAGTAGGCTCGCCTAGTGAGAGGCTTTCAGAGCACACCAATTTCCCAATCCCGCACCCAGCAGGGAGCCAGGGGAAGCTTTCTTCTGAAGCAGTGCATTATCAAGTTCCTCCAAGACTTCAGCCTACTGCAGGTTAAGAAGTGACATGCTGGAAATCTAGAGGGACACTACATGCCAATAGAGGAAATCTGCAATATCTCAGAGTCCCACGGATATCTGACCAATATGAAAAAAACAAGGGAAGAAAATGTCCCAAACAAACCTAGATACTATATCAATAAAACCCATGACAGCATGGCAGAAGAAATGTCAGAAAGAGAGTTCAGAACGGACATAATTAAAACAATCAGAGAAGCAAACGAGGAGATGAAAGATCAAATGCAGGCTTTGAAGGATGAGATGAAAGAGCAAATGCAGGCATTAAATGATCACACCAATCAACAGTTAAAAGAGCAAATATGGGAAGCAAAAGATCATTTCAATAAAGAGTTAGAGATACGGAAAATAAAATCCAAACAGAAATCCTTGAAATGAAGGAAATAATAAACACAATTAAAAACTCCATAGAAAGCATAACCAATAGGATAGAACACCTGGAAGGCAGAACCTCAGACATTGAAGAAAAAAATGTTTAATCTTGAAAACAAAGTTGACCAAACAGAGAAGATGGTAAGAAATCATGAACAGAATCTACAAGTATTATGGAATATCATGGAAAGGCCAAATTTGAGAATTATTGGGATAGAGGAGGCACAGAGAAACAAACCAAAGGCATGAACAATCTATTCAATGAAATAATATCAGAAAATTTCCCAAATCTGAAGAATGAAATGGAAAATCAAGTACAAGAGGTTTATAGGACTCCAAATACACAAAATTACAACAGACCCACACCAAGGCACATTTTTTTTTTTTTTTTTTTTTGGTGCTGGGGATCGAACCCAGGGCCTTGTGCTTGCAAGGCAAGCACTCTACCAACTGAGCTATCTCCCCAGCCCCCAAGGCACATTATTATGAAAACACCTAACATACAAAATGAAGAAAGAATTTTAAAGGCCAAGAGAGAAAAGAATCAAATTACATTCAGAGGAAAATCAATAAGGATATCAGCAGATTTTTCAATCCAGACTCTAAAAGGTAGAAGGGCCTGGAACAACATTTATCAAGCCCTGAAAGAAAATGGATGCCAACCAAGAATCTTATACCCAGCAAAACTTACCTTCAGATTTGATGATGAAATAAAATCCTTCCATGATAAACAAAAGCTAAAAGAATTTACAAAAAGAAAGCCGGTATTACAGAACATTCTCAGCAAAATATTCCATGAGGAAGAGATGATGCAAATCAACAAAGGGAGGAATTACCCTAAAGGAATAGCCAAATAAAGGAGAAACCAAGTCATATCAAAAAACAAAAATGAGCCAAATGACTGGAAATACAAATCATATCTCAATAATAACCCTGAACGTTAATGGCCTGAACTCATCAATCAAAAGACATAGACTGGCAGATTGGATTAAAAAGAAAAATCCAACAATATGCAGCATGCAAGAGACTCATCTCATAAAAAGAGATACCCACAGACTAAAGGTGAAAGGATGGGAAAAAACATACCATGCACATGGACACAGTGAAAAACCTGGAGGATCCATCCTCATTTCAGATAATGTGGACTTCAAGCCAAAGATAGTCAAAAGGGATAAAGAAGGACATTTCATACTGCTTAAGGGAAGCATAAATCAGCTAGACATAACAATCATAAATATCTATGCCCCAAACATTGGTTCACCCATGTACGTCAAACAAATCCTTCTCAATTCCAGAAATCAAATAGACCATAACACAATAATACTAGGTGATTTTAACACACATCTCTCACCACTGGACAGATTGTCCAAATAAAAATTGAATAAGAAGCCATAGATCTTTATAACACAATCAATAATTTAGACTTAATGGACATATATACAATATACCATCCAACAAAGAGCAAATATACCTTCTTCCCAGCAGCACGTGGATCCTTCTCTAAAATAGACCATATTTTATGGCATAAAGCTAATGTTAGCAAATACAAGAAGATAGAGATACTACTTCTATTCTATCAGATCATAATGGATTGAAATAAGAAATAAATGACAGAATAAAAAACAGAAACTACTCCAACAGCTGGACATTAAATAATGCACTATTATATGATGAATGGATAACAGAAAACATCAAGATGGAAATTAAAAAATTATTGGAAGTAAACAAGAACAAAGACACATCATATCAAAATCTCTGGGAAACTATGAAAGCAGTTCCTACAGAAAGATTTATCAAATGGAGCGTATTCAATAAAAGAAGTAAACATCTACAAAGAAATGACTTAACACTACAGCTTAAAGTCCTGGAAAAAGAAGAATAGAGCAACACCAAAAGTAGTAGAAGACAGGAAATAGTTAAAATCAGAACTGAAATCAATGAAATTTAAACAAAAGAAACAATAGAAAAAATTGACAAAATAAAGAGCTGGTTCTGTGAAAAAAGAAACAAAATTGATAAACCCTTAGCCACACTAACAAAGAGAAGACGAGAGAAAACCCAAATTACTAAAATTTGGAATGAACAAGGAAATATCACGAAAGACAAGAGTGAAATACAAAACATAATTAGAAGCTATTTTGAAAATCTATACTCCAACAAATCAGAAAATCTCGAAGACTTCAACAGGTTTCTAGAGACATATGAATTACCTAAACTGAACCAGGAGGACATACACAACTTAAATAAATCCATTTCAAGCAATGAAATAGAAGAGGTCATCAAAAGCCTACCAACAAAGAAAAGTCCAGGACCAGATGTGTTCTCAGCCGAGTTCCACAAAACCTTTAAACAAGAGCTCATTCCAATACTCCTCAAAGTATTCCATGAAATAGAAGAGGAGGGAACCCTCCCAAACTCATTCTATGAAGCCAATATCACCCTGATACCTAAACCAGAGACACATCAAGGAAAGAAAATTTCAGACCAATATCCTTAATGAACATCGACGCAAAAATTCTCAACAAAATTTTAGCAAATCGCATACAAAAACATATTAAAAAGATAGTGCACCACAATCAAGTGGGTTTTATCCCAGGGATGCACGGTTTGGTTCAACATCCGGAAATCAATAAACATAATTCTTCATCTCAACAGACTTAAAGTCAAGAATCACATGATTAGTTCAATAGATGCAGAAAAAGCATTTGATAAAATACAGCACCCCTTCATGCTCAAAACACTAGAAAAAATAGGGATAGTGGGAATATTCCTTAACATTGTAAAGGTCATCAATGCTAAGCCCATGGTTAATATCATTCTAAATGGTGAAAAACTGAAAGCATTTCCCCTAAAAACTGTAACAAGGCAGGGATGCCCTCTTTCACCACTTGTATTTAACATTGTCCTTGAAGCTCTAGTCAGAGAAATTAGACAGACCAAAGAAATTAAATGGATATGAATAGGAAAAGAACTCATACTATCCCTATTTGCTGATGACATGATTATATGTTGCCGCCCGTGGCAACAATTGTGCAGGTATTTATCAGAGTGGCCTGGAAATAAACTATTTTAGAGAAAGAGAGGCTTCTATGCTTATCAGAGATCTATTTCTTCTTAGTTCTGCTGCTTCTTCTCAAAGGTGCATCCTGCATCCTGTGAACTAAGGGTGCATCTATCTGAGGTGCTTCTTAGTGATGCATCCTGCGTACTGCCTATTTGTTATGTAGAGGTGTGTTCTCAATTCTCTGCTCTGTGACCTGCCTTCCTCTGCTGCCTGCTGCTTCTCTCTGTGAGCTGCTTCTATCTGCTTGTTGCCTTTTCTTCTTCCTTTCCGCTAGTGGCTTCTACTCTGCTTCTTTCTGCTAGCTGCTGCTCTTACCTCTGCTCCTTACTCTCGCGCCCCCCACCTACTGCCAGCTTATATTCCCTCCAGGAGGTGGAGGGCGGGGCCACGCCAGTTGCCATCAAGCGAGGAGCCAGCTGCCCTATCATGGCAAGGGTTAAAACAAGCAGGCCCGAGCAGGCGCGCTCAGGAACACCTGTACACGTGTTGTACGTGTGGAGTTAACTGAATACGGCCAGTGATAAATCACCTGAGTGTGCTTATGTTAATTAACCTCCTCACTGCCGATGTGAGCATGGCACAGCCCCCAACAATTCCCCCTTCTTTATATAAAATGAAAAGAAAGCTGGCAGTGATCGTGTCTGTCTTAGGTTGTCCACAGCAGAGCAACATCCTTATCCGTCATTGGAAAATGAGGCTCTAGCCCTCATTTCCTGTCTTAGGTTGGTATGAGCTCCCCATGAAACTTACCTGTCTTTGACTACCAATCCAGCATACTAAACCATATACTGGGAGATTGTTCTGCTTCAAGGGTGGCCATGGCCTGTTTTATGATGACATAAGCTTGTTGAGGCATTTGTAGATGTAAGATAGAATTAACACAAGCATACCCAAGCCTATTAGTGTAAAACCTAAAAATCCCCAAAATTTGGTGCCAAATTGTGCTGAAAAAACAATCATTTCACCCTCTCTACATTTTTCAATATTAACTCCATTAACTTTCTGATCAGTGCACTTCCCTTTACTTATAAATCATCCTTAAATGTGAGGTACCAACATGAAGAATTAAAAAGTGAGTTACACAGGTTGAAAATAAGCAGCTTGCTTTACTGAGAAAAAGATGAAAATCATCTGTGTGGCTAAATCAGTTTATGAGGGGCTATGGGTCCAACCAATTCCAATTTGAGAATTGCCCGAGTGATGCAATCACTATCAGCAAAAAGATCTGTTACTCCTTAAACTCTACAAGGGCTATGACGACTACTTCCATTTTGTGAGCCTTGAATTGAAGAGCCCTGTGCCTTGTTTCTTAAATGATTTGGTAACATCTTGCCCTCAACATCAGTAATTTGCACTCGTTAACCCAATGTTTTCCTTTTCCGCACTTTGGGCAAAGACCTGGGGCATGAGGTGTAACAGATTTTACTGTAGTTGTCTCTTATCTTTTGTTAGGGCATTGTCTCTTTGCTGCTGTATATCTGTGCATACACTCCAGGATCATATTGATTTTGAGTATCATATTAGCCTTTATTAGCATATCAACATTTCTACCAGGAAACCTTGCTACTACGTTTCTGCAAGCAGTTTCAACAGCTATTTCTTGCCACTGATCTCTCCAATTAGACATTGTCCTCCAGATAACACTGCTCTGCATACCTGTTTCCAATCAGTCTTAACTGTCTCTTTAAAGTTTTTCTAATGGTTGATGGTATCTGTATTTTGGTCCTCAAATACAGGCAGGTTCTACAAATTTTGAAGCTCTTTGTATTAGGTTTAGCTTTCTCCTACCTTTTCCCCTTGTTCTTAAGTTTTCACTACCACTTGGTTATTCCTTTTGGGGGTTCTTTGTATTAGATTTAGCTCTCTCCTTTTTCCCTTGTTCTTAAATTTTCTGAGTAACTGTTTTCTAGGTTACTACCACTCAATTCTTCCTCACTTTGTTCTCTTCAAGACTTCTTTTCTGTTGCTATTAGATCCTGTTTATGAAGATCCCCCTGTGGCACACTGAGCAGCTATTCTTCTATAAAGCCTGGATTTATTTCTGTTAGAGTTTGAATATATTATCATGCAGTGGTTTCCTTATTTTCTAATTCTTCCCTAGTGTTTCTTTCCTCCCCAGAACTTTCCTGTTTTTGGTTACCCCAGCTAACTTCCTTTTTAATCTCTCCCAGCACTTTTCTCCTTCTTGTAATATATTTTTCATGCCTCCTTTTTGAATTATCCTTTCAGACTGACTTCATGATATTTCTGAACCCATCTTTTACTGTACAAAGGCCACACTAACAGCAGTACGAACACACAAACAATACAAAATACACATACTCCGGAGCTCCTTTATCATCCTCTTTATATTTCATCACCTGGTCAGCTATCCTGAGTGCCTAACTGCCTTAGAAAGACAGGGCCTCAGCTTACCTGAGTTCCTAACTGTCCCAGGGACAGGGGTTAACTGCCCTAGAGACAGGGTCTCAGCTTACCTGAGTTCCTAACTGCCCCAGGGACAGGGGTTAACTGCCTTAGAGACAGGATCTCAGCTTACCTGAGCACCTAACTGCCCCAGAGAGAGACAGGGACTCAGCTTTCCTGGCCTGCTATCCTGAGCACCTAACTGCCTCAGAGAGAGACAGGGTCTCAGCTTACCTGAGTGCCTAACTGCCTCAGAGAGAGACAGGGCCTTAGCTTACCTCGCTACTTAGAGCAAGACCCTTGAAATTGACAATCACAAACAACACAAAATACACACATTTTTGTACTTCACTGTCACGTCTTTTGTGACCTTTAATTTTTGATTGACCTTATTTCTTTTTACTAACCCTCGCCCTTAAGTTGCTTTGGCCAGAGACTTCTGCGAGGTTCCTACTTTCCCTGCCGTACCTATTCCCAGTGGCGGATTTTCAATTTTCCCTTGCCCTATTCCTGCAAGCCTCCTCAGTTTACTTTCCCCACCGTCCCAATTTCCTTTTTTCCCTTTCCCCATATGCTCCCCATCCCCATACGAGCCGCCAATCCGATTTCCCATCTTTCCTTTTCTCTTTCCCCGTATGAACCAACATTTGTCGCCGGTATTTATCAGAGCAACAATTGCGCAGGTATTTATCAGAGGGGCCTGGAAATAAACTATTTTTCCTATATTCACTAATTTATAGAGGAAGACAGACTTTGAGAGAAAGATAGGCTTTGCTTAGAGGAAGAGAAACTTTGCTTATCAGGAAGAGACTTTGCTTAGAGGAAGAGAATTGCTTAGAAGAAGAGAAACTTTGCTTATCAGGAAGAGAAACTTTGCTTAGAGAGAAAGTTTTAGAGAAAGAGAGGCTTCTATGCTTATCAGAGATCTATTTCTTCTTAGTTCTGCTGCTTCTTCTCAAAGGTGCATCCTGCATCCTGTGAACTAAGGGTGCATCTATCTGAGGTGCTTCTTAGTGATGCGTCCCACGTACTGTGATCTGCCTATCTGTGATCTAGAGGTGTGTTCTCAATTCTCTGCTCTGTAACCTGCCTTCCCCTGCTGCCTGCTGCTTCTCTCTGTGAGCTGCTTCTATCTGCTTGCTGCCTTTTCTTCTTCCTTTCTGCTAGTGGCTTCTACTCCGCTTCTTTCTGCTAGCTGCTGCTCTTACCTCTGATCCTTACTCTCGCGCCCCCCCGCCTACTGCCCGCTTATATTCCCTCCAGGAGGCAGAGGGCAGGGCCATGCCAGTTGCCATCAGGCGAGGAGCCCGCTTCCCTATCATGGCAAGGGTTAAAACGAGCAGGCCTGAGCAGGCACGCTCGGGAACACCTGTGCACACGTTGTGCATGTGGACATAACTGAATATGGCCAGTGATAAATCACCTGAGTGTGCTTATCTTAATTAACATCCTCACTGCCGATGTGAGCATGGCACAGTCACCAACAATTATATATTTAGAGGAACTGAGAAATTCCACCAGAAAACTTTTAGAACTCATGAGTGAATTCAGCAAAGTAGCAGGATAGAAGATCAATGCTCATAAATCCAATGCATTTTTATACATAAATGATGAATCTTCAGAAAGAGAAGTTAGGAAAACTACCCCATTCACAATAACCTCAAAAAAAAAAATACTTGGGAATCAATCTCACAAAAGAGGTGAAAGACCTCTACAATGAGGAGTACAGAACACTAAAGAAAGAAATTAAAGAAAACCTTAGAAGATGGAAAGATCTCCCATGTTCTTAGATAGGCAGAATTAATATTGTCGAAATGGCCATACTACCAAAAGTGCTATACAGATTCAATGCAATTCCAATTAAAATCCCAAGGATGTACTTTACAGAAATAGAGCAAGCAATCATGAAATTCATCTTGAAGAATAAGAAACCCAGAATAGCTAAAGCAATCCTTAGCATGAAGAGTGAAGCAGGTGGTATCACAATACCAGATCTTCAACTATACTGCAAAGCAACAGTAACAAAAACAGCATGGTATTAGTACCAAAATAGATGGAAAGATCACTGGTGCATAATAGAGGGCACAGACACAAACCCAAATAAATACAATTTTCTCATACTAGACAAAGGGGCCAAAAACATGCAATGGAGAAAAGATAGCTTCTTCAACAAATGGTTCTGGGAAAACTGGAAATCCATATGCAGCAGAATTAAACTAAACCCCTATCTCTCACCCTGCACAAAACTCAACTCAAAATGGATCAAAGACCTTGGAATCAAACCAGAGACCCTTCATCTTATAGAAGAAAATCTTCAACATGTCGGCCCAGGATCAGACTTCCTTAACAGGACTTCCATAGAACAAGAAATAAAAGCAAGCATCAATAACTGGGACAGATTCAAACTACAAACCTTTCTGTCAGCAAAGGAAACTATCAGCAATGTGAAGAGAGAGCCTGCAGAGTGGAACAAAATCTTTGCCACCCGTACTTCAGATAGAGCACTAATGTCCGGAATCTATAAAGAACTCAAAAAACTCTACACCAAGAATACAAATAATCTAATCAACAAATGGGCTAAGGAAATGAACAGACACTTCACAGAAGAAGATCTGCAATCAATCAACAGACATATGAAAAAATGTTCAACTTCTCTAGTAATAAGGGAAATGCAAATCAAAGCTACCCTAAGATTCCATCTCACCCCAATTAGAATGGCAATGATCAAGCATACAAGCATCAATAGGTGTTGGTGAGGATGTGGGGAAAAGGGTACACTCATACATTGCTGATGGCATTGCAAATTAGTGCAGCCAATCTGGAAAGCATTTGGAGATTCCTCAGAAAGCTTGGAATGGACCCACCATTTGACCCAGCTATCCCGCTATTCAGCCTACACCCAACGGACTTAAAAGCAGAATACTACAAAGATGCAGCCACATCAATGTTCATAGCTGATCAATTCACAATAGCCAGATTGTGGAACCAACCTAGATGCCCTTCAATTGATGAATGGATAAAGAAAATGTGGTATACTTATACAATGGAATATTACTCAGCCATACTTTTTTTTGCGGTGCTGGGGATTGAACCCAGGGCCTTGTGCTTGCAAGGCAAGCACTCTACCAACTGAGCTATCTCCCCAGCAAGAATAATAAAATTATGGCATTTGCAGGCAAATGGATGAAATTGGAGAATATCATGCTAAGTGAGATAAGCCAATCTCAAAAAACCAAAGGAAGAATGATCTTGCTGATAAGCAGATGAGGACACATAATGGGGGTGGGAGGGGGGCAAGAATGGAGAAAGGAGGGACTGTATAGAGGGAAAAGAGGGATGGAAGGTGTGGGAGCATAGGGAAAAAATAACAGAATGAATCAAACAACATTACCCTAGGTAAATGTATGATTACACAAATGATATGACTTTAGTCCATGTACAGAGAATCAACATGTATCCCATTTGTTTACAATAAAAATAAATTAAAAAATAAAGAAAAATCTAGACATAATTGATATGAGATATTTTGTAGACATTAACATTTTATCATTTTTGACAACCTAGAAACAAAACTGTTAGTAACTTGAAAGCCATACTTTTGTTTGTCCAGTTTATAAACCTTTTAAATCATAGAAATCAAAGGCATTTGGATCCATTTTTAAAATTTTAATTTATGAGCTCATATGTCAATTTTGGTACCAAACATATGTAGACATGATAATACACTGTTGTACATACGTAGAAAAAGACAGACAAAGGCCTTGTAGCTTATTTTTAAAATCCATTAGATTGCGAGTTAATCCTTATACATTGGCCTATCAATGAAACAGAGCATTTGAATTGGATAGAATAGGTGTGATCAAAAAATTAACATAGGTGCACCATATCAAATTGATGAACTTAAAAAATAGATTTTAAGAGTCTTTTTGACCTCCATCCTGATATGGTCCCTCTCATCAGAGCTGAAAAGAATTGAGAATATAGTCAAAGTTTTTGCCCTATCCCTCCCTGAAGGAGTTTCCCAAAGAGAGAGCAAGGAAGCCTGCTTCCATTGGTCTCCTTGGGAGTGCCCCCTGGGGTTGAGATTTTGTTCTAAACCAGTTTTACTGGTCTCTTGGATAGCAGTCATCAAAAGTTTAGTCTGTCATTTTGGTGGATCAACTCCAATAGTTGGAAGTTCCTGTTGGCAGCAGTTTGCATTTCAATGTAAGCTTTAGTGAACATGGTTAAAAACCTTTTTAACCATTATTTTTTCAATGTTGAATGTAACAAATTTGATCAGGATGTCCAGGCTACCCAAAGACAATTTGGTGGTCCCCTGAGGGGGCCATCTGACCTTGAAAGTTGGCCATTCTGTCTCAGAGAATTTAGAGAGAGAAAACACATCACAGCAGATCCTGTAGTCAGCTGCTCTTCTCTGGAATTCCCGGAAATTGACCAATATGAATTGAGGGGGATACATGACAAACATGAGGGGAATTGACCCATGTCCACACTCAAGGGCAACACAAAATTGAAAAAGACGAACAAACACAGAACAGGTAAGACACCAAAGACAATGACAAGTGGCCATTCTTGATTTCTGACCTGAGAGCCTGGGCAACATCTTGCCACAATCCCAGACTCAGGAAGTAATGCTGCATCCAGTCTTCCTCAGAATCCCCAGATATGGATCCACCAGAAACAGAGTTACCGGTCCCCCTGGGGATGCAGAAAGAGGTGACTCTTGGAGAATTTAGTTCAATTCTGGGGCAGGGCTCCACAGACTGTGCAGCCTGGGGCTGAGAAACCTCTCTGAGAGGCTTTTCCCTGGGAGCAATGTCTTTTGAGGCTTCTCCACTCCACAGGAGTTTCCAGGTCAGTGGTGAGTGGTGGTTATCCACCGGACAGCAAGGATCTCACTGGGGCCTCCAAATATTATGGGGTGCAATTTAAGAACAGACTGACCACCACTGAGAAGTCAGTTGACTGTCTCACAAAGTGCCCCCAAAATGGCTATTGGGAGGACAACCCCAACCATAGGATTGTAGGAGTTTTTATACCATAAGTCAGTACATCAATTATAAATGTCTGTTGCTATGATTTAAAATTACAAACACCATGAGACATGAAATCATTATCAGAGGGGGAAGTGGGTCAAAATGATCTTACTTAGGTACAAACTGAAGAATTGTTACAAATATCCAATCACTGTTGTCATCACCGTTAACATGGTACATTGTTTAGGAAAAAGAGGAATCAAAAAGAGAACAATTTTTCAACATATAAGAATATATGTTGTCATTTTGCCAATTTGTATTGCCAAGCATGTCATGTTAAGTAACTGATGATGGGTACAGAGGCGAGGTGTTCCCATGGGAGAAGCATTTTCCATATAATATGGAGTCTCACAGCAAAATGGAGTCTGTTTAGTCATTGCCCATATAGTCTGGCCTATAACATTTCCATGGAGTCAAATCTGTCAGCCTGTCACATTCCCCACTGGTTTTATGTACATAATCAAATCATTGATTCACTTCTACTCAGGAAAATTCATGTTACGATTTCATATTGTTAGGAGGACTTTTCTTATAATTAACTACATATTTTCATGCCCAACATGAGATTTGTTGATTATTATTAATAATAAGAAAAATTTTTTATTGCATATGCATGTTAAACAACAAGTTCCTTACACAACTATTTATTACTTCATGACAAAAAAGGAACATTTAAAATGGACCTCAAGAGCTAATACAAAGCATGATAGCTGATGAAGATGAATTTCATCTGCTAAATCTGTTCAAGGATCAGATAAAAATAGCTTCTCTACTTTCCAGCTATTTTGTGAACCTCATTTGTGCTGTTCCACCATATACTCTTGTTCAGATCTCTAAACTCACTTCAGTCAGGCCTTATATCTTACTGGGGATGGAAGTTGGGAATCTCCTGAGCACAGCTGCCCTTCAGATCTGGAGCAGAAGCTTCAGGAGCCTTCATGACCCACAATCTCACTGTCTTCTTCAGAAGCCTGATATGAGCTCAGTCACCAGAAGAAAAGCAGACCAGGGGGAAACAGAATCCAGAAATTGCTAGGTTTTGTTGTAATAACTATACCATGGAACCATACTAGGCACTGAAGTAAGTATTAGTGATCCTGTTGCTGAAAGCTCAGTCCTTGTCCCTGATGCCAATTCAATATCAAGACACAGTTTTGAGGAAAAAGAGAAAGAAGGTTTATTGTTTTGCTAGCAAAGGAGAAACATGGGGACTCCTGTCCCAAAGGCTGTGATTCTGCCCTTCAAGGAAAACAGAGGGCTTTTAAAAAAGCTTTTCAAAGGCTACATTCCAGGTGTGCCCTGACTGGGGTTTCCAGGGTGCTCAGAAAGTGTGTTAACATTCACTTGTTAATTTGGGAGATGTTCACTTGCTAGATTCTCTGGCAGATATTTCCTTCCTGTGGAGCACTGATAGCTCAGGGTAATCTTGTTCCCTGGCCCCAGGTTAGAGAGGGGAGAGTGAGAAAAGAAAAAGAAAAACTTGTCCCTTTTAAAAATGAGCCTCAGAGCTATATTCAAAAGGTGAAGTTAACCACTGTTACAATCCCACAATAAACACAAAGCAATGGGGCTTACACATTTGTTATCCCTGAAGGTTACAACAGTCCCATTGGTGAGCATTCCTACCCTCATTTTACAGAAGACAAGTTGACTTCACAGAGGTCTGTTCCCTGTCTTATCCTCCCGCACCTTGCCTTTACACAGAAAATAGGTCCAGGACACTCTGGAGCAGGACATCATGCTGCCTGGGGCCAGGAGTGTCCCACATCTACCTCTCATGTCACCAGGGCACCAAGTCCCAGAACAGAACCAGGTGACTTGGGTCTGGAATCCCTTCATCTCCCCACATTCCAGGGCAGTTTGGCCCTGAACACGGGGCACCCACGCCCTCCTCTCTGTCCAAGTACCTGTTGGTGGGACCTACTCTGGAACCACAGCAAGTTGGCTTTCTTTAGAATCTTGTCATAGTCACCACTATGACCTCAGGATCCTATGACAATTGCAATGTACAGGTTGGTCCTCTGCACAAGCAATCTCTCTGGTCAGTCTTCCTTTTTGTCCCCTCACCTTTCTTAGAAATCAAAACACCTTTACTCTTCAGTCCACCACTTTAGAATGTGTCCTAATTAGAGGAACTAGGCACAGACTCAGAAAATGGGGAGAACTCTACCCACTACTCAGATGAGTACAAACAACTGAAGGTGGGACGCTACTTTCCAGCCACAGCAAGTCAGTCTCATTTAGAATGTCCTCACAGTCCACACAATAACATCACGTTTCTATGGCAACTGGAATGCACAGGTGTTACTCCTACAGAATGTCTCTGCACAGTTTCTTTATACATTCATCTATTGAAGGGCATCTAGGTTGGTTCCACAATCTAGCTATTGTGAATTGAGCTGCTATAAACATTGATGTGGCTTAGTCACTGTAAGTATGCTGATTTTAAGTCCTTTGGGTATAGGACAAGAGTGAGCTAGCTAGGTCAAATGGTGGTTCCATTTAAAGTTTTCTAAGGAATCTATACTGTTGTCCACACTGGCTACACCAATTTGCAATCCCGCCAGCAATGAATGAGAGTACCTTTCCCCCACATCCTTGCCAACACCTATTGTTGCTTGTATTCTTAAAAATTGTCATTCTAGTTGCAGTGAGATGAAATCTTAGGGTGGTTTGGATTTGCATTTCTCTAATTACTAGAGATGTTGAACATTTTTTCATATATGTGTTGATCAATTGAATATCTTCTTGTGTGAAGTGTCTTCTCAGTTCCTTAGCCAATTTATTGATTAGGTTATTTGCATTTTTGGTATTAAGGTTTTATTTAGTTCTTTATAAGATACTCTGTTAAAGAAGATATACGAATGTCAATTATGCAGAAAGCTGCTCTACATCATTAATGATTAGGAAAAGGGAAGAGAAAACTAAAATGAGATACTAGTACATTACCATGAGAATGACAAAATTAAAAAGACTGACTATACCAAGTACTGACAGGATTTTGGAGGATGGAACTCTCATATACCGCTGATGGCAAAGGAAAAGGGAAAAACTGTAGGAGAGAGTTTGGCAGTTTCTTGTCATGCTAATCTTATATTTAAAATATTATCCAGTTACGTACTCCTAAATATTTATCATAGGGGAGAAAAGCATATTTCCATGAAAAGACTCATTAAGAAATGTCATGGTATCTTTATTGACAAGAGCCCTATTTGAGACCAGCATAGTGGCACATTCCTGTAATCACAGCAGTAGCTCAGGAGATTAAGGCAAAAGGATCACAAGTTCAAGGTCAGCCTCAGCAATTTAGGGAGACCCTAAATGACTTAGTTAGACCTTGTTTCAAAATACAAAATAAAAAGGGTTAGGGGTCTTGCGACACTGGGTTAAATCCTCAGTAAAATAAAAAAGCCCCAAATTGGAAACATCCCAAATATCTATTGATAGTTGAAAGTATAAAATACATTGTGTATAGATATACATTGGAATGCTATTGGCAATAAAAAAGAATGAACTAGGATGAGGGTATAGCTCATGGGTGGAGCACTTGCCTAAAAAGCACAAAGATCTGAGTTCAAACCCCAAAACTGCAAAGGCAAAAACAACAAGAATAAATAATAGATGAACCACTGAAAAATACAATAAAATGGATAAATCTAAAAATGAACAGGATGAATGAAAGAACCCAAATAAAAAAAAAAGAACAAAACACCTTCATGATACCATTTAATAAATTTTTTAGACATGAAGTATAATCTATAGAAACAGAAGTGCTGTGCTTGCCTGAGGACAGGGAATTAGGTGTAGTATGAAAATGAGGCAATAGAGAACTAAAAATGTTATGGTCTGGAAAATAATGAGAATAATATTTAGGTCTACCAGGTATAGCTGTGTATTATTATAGTAGAGCAAACACATGGTATTTTTCTGAATACTGAATTATGGCACTTGATATTTTAACTTATACTTGATAACTTCCTGGTTTCTTTATTTTTTAAATTCTTTTTAGATATACATGATAATAGAATCTATTTTGACATACTATACATACATGGAGTATATGGTATTATAATTGGGATCCCATTCTTGTGGTTGTACATGATGGGGAGTTTCACTGTGGTGTATTCATATATAAACATACAAAAGTTATGTCTGATTCACTCTACTCTTTCTTATTCCCATTCCTCCTCCCTTCCCTTTATTCACCTATTTATAATCCACTAAACTTCTATTCTTCCCCTCCTTCCCCCTTGTTGTGTGTTAGCATTCACATATCAGAGAGAACATTTGACTTTTGTTTTGGGGGGATTGGCTTATGTCATTTAGCATGATAGTCTCCAGGTTCATCTATTTACCAGCAAAAGTGATAGTCATTCTTTTTATGGCTGAGTAATATTCCATTGTGTCTATATTTTCTTTATCCACTCATCTGTTGAAGGGCACATTGGTTCCATAGCTTAGTTATTGGGAATTGAACTGCTATTAACATTGATGTGACTCTGTCACTGTAGTATGCTGATTTTAACTCCTTTGGATATGTACCAAACAGTGGTATAACTGGGTCAAATGGTGGTTCAATTCCAAGTTTTCTGAGTAATCTCCACACTGCTTTCCAGAGTGGTTGCACCAATTTGCAGTCCCACCAACAATATATGAGTGTACCTTTTCCCCCACATTTGCACCAAATACATCGTTGCTTGTATTCTTGATTGTTGCCATTCTGACTAGAGTGAGATGAAATCTTAGTCTTGATTTGCATTTCTCTAATTGCAAGAGAAGTTGAACATTTTTTCATGTATTTTTTGACCAATCATATTTCTTCTTCTGTGAAATGCCTGTTCAGTTCCTTTGCCTATTTATTGATTAGGTTATTTGTTTTTCTGGTGTTAAGTTTCTTGAGTTCTTTATATATCCTGGAGATTAATGCTCTATCTGAGGTGCAGTTGGTTAAGATTTTCTATTCTGTATTCTCTCTCTTTATGTTCTTGATTGTATCCTTTGCTGAGAAGAAGCTTTTAGTTTGATACCATCCCATTTATTGATTCTTGATTTTACTTGTGCTTTAGGAGCCTTGTTGAAGTATTTGGTTCCTAAGCCAACATGATGGAGTGTTGGGCCTACTTTTTCTTCTAGTAGGTGCAATTTCTCTGGTCTAATTTCTAGGCCCTTGATCCACTTTGAGTTGAAGTTTGTGCAGAGTGAGAGGTGAGTTAAATTTTGTTATGCTACATATGTATTTCCAGTTTTCCCACCACAATTTATTGAAGAGGGTATCTTTTCTCCAACGTATGTCTATGGTGTCCTTACTTCTTTAAAAAATTTTTCTAAAACATCTGTTGCTGAGGCACAGGCCTGTAATCCCAGGCACTTAGGAGACTCATAATGGAGGATTGCAAGTTCAGGGTTGGTCTTGACAATTTAGTGAGGCCCTAAGCAACTTAGTGAGACTCTGTGTCAAAAAAATAACAACAATTGGGTGCTATGGTTCACTCCTGTAATCCCAGTGCTTGGGAGGCTGAGACAGAAGGGTTGTGAGTTCAAAGCAAGTCTCAGCAACTTAGTGAGACCCTGTCTCTAAATAAAATATTAAAAAGGGCTGGGGATGTGGTTAAGTGCCCCTGCTTAAATCACTGGTACCAAAGAAATAAAGGTAAATAAAAAGATCTGGGGATATGTGAGCATCTCAATCCCATTTTTTAGAGGGGGAAGCTTGGCTTAGAAAGACTTTCCCTGTCTTATTCTTCCTGGTCCCACCTTTACACAGAAAGTAGGTCCAGGGTACCCTGGCACAGGACATCACATTGTCTGGGGCCATGAGGGTCCTAAATTTCTCTACAGTGGTCTAACAGATTACAGAGTTCTCAAAATAATAATAGCAACAGTGTATTTCATTATGTATGTATATGTATGTATGATTATGTATGTTTATGTAAATGTGAAATGAATGATAGCGATGATACCTGTGATATGAGAGAGGAATTAAGATTATTCTTTTAATATAAGGTAAATTTCACTACCTGTCATTCAGTATGGGATTATAAGAAAGTACACTTGGAGTAGTTATAAAAATATACAGTAAACTATAGGGTAAACACTAAAAAATACAACAATAAGTATAATAGATAAAGTGAGAAAGAATAGAAAGGACAATCATATAAATAACTTAAACCCACAAAAGGTCCAAAAAGAGTGGGAAGTTGTGCCGCCTTCAAGACCCTTGACACCTGCACTCCAAGCACCCTGCAGCTCCCCATTTGTGAACACGTGTGGAAGCTGGTGCAGCCATCTTCGATTATCCCTGAAGCAGAAGCCACCATCTTTAGGTGGGGCAACTCCCATCCTGAGATGCCTGCTGGAGACTGGAAGCTCATTGTCAGATACCTCTCATGCATCAGGCTACTGAAGACTGGGAGGTTTCAATAGTATATTAATGTTACAGTATAGAATTTTTTTTCTCCTTTCTAAATTTTAAGTTTTATTTCTTTATTTTTCTTGCTCCATTTTCCTTTGGTTTACCTGTTTCCTCGGAGTCTCTTTCTACCTTTTCTCATGCCAACAACAAACTTCTTTTGATTCTGTTCTCACGCTTCCTATGATCTAGTACTATATCCTATTTTCTTATACCATTAACAGTTACTTCCTATACCCCTCCCATCCTCTTTGCCTAACATTAGAAAATGTAGAACTCATTGCAAATCAATTGATTATATTGTAGATAATAATCAAACTCATCCTCTCTGTTAATTATAACAAACAGTTAACGTCTTCATAGGGGCTATTTGGTTTAGGGCTGCACATTGTCTTACCAGGTGCTACTATTATTAATCTCCCCCTTAAAGGAAAGGTACTGGAAGCCTGAAGGATCACTATAAGCCTATAGTGGGAAACAATACCCCACATTTGCACTAGTAGAGAGGAAGACACGTGAAAAAAAATGATAAAACAAGGGAAGGAAGTGTTCCTAACAAACCAAAATTGTATATTAATAGAATCCAAAGACAGCATGGTAGAAGTAACATCAGAAAAGGAGTTCAGAATGAACATAATTAAAATAATACAAGAAGCAAAAGATGAGATAAGAGAGCAAATGCAGGCAATGAATGATCACTCCAATAAAAAATTAAGAGTAAACACAGGAAGCAAAAGATTATTTCAATAAAGAGTTACAGATTCTGAAAAAAAAAAAAAAAGAAACCCTCGAAATGAAGGAAACAATAATCCAAATAAAAAACTCAATAGAAAACATCACCAGCAGAATAGATCACTTGGAAGACACAACCTCAGACAATGAAGACAAAATATTTAAACAAATATTTTGAAATATATTGAAATATTTTCAAATATCTTGAAAAGAAAGTTCACCAAACTGAGAAGAGGGTAAGAAATCATGAATGGAAGTTACAAGAACTATGGGATATCATTAAAAGACCAAATTTAAGAATTACTGGGATATAGGAAGTCACAGAGATTCAAACCAAAGGAATAAACAACCTATTCAATAAAATAATATCAGAAAATTTCACAAACATGAAGAATGAAATGGAAAATAAAATACAAGAGATTTACAGAACACTAAATGTACAAAATTACAACAGATCCATGCCAAGGCACATTATAATAAAAATACTAACATCCAAAATAAAGATAGAATTTTAAAGACTGAGAGAGAGAAACATTAGATTGCATATAGAGGGAAATCAATATGGACATCAACAGATTTCTCAGCCCAACCCTAACAGCTAGAAGGACCTGGAACAATATATTTCAAGTTCTGAAAGAAAGTGGTTGCAGACTGAGAATCATAACCAGCAAAACTAACCTTAAAATTTGAAGACAAAATAAAATCCTTCCATGATAAACAAAAGTTAAAAGAATTTACAAATAGAAAGTCTGCACTACAGAACATTCTCAGCAAAATGTTCCATGAGGAGGAAGTAAAAAACAACAATATAAGGCAGCAAAGGGAGGAACTGCCCTAGAGGAAAAACCAATCGAAGGGGAAACCAAGTCAAGTTAAAAACCAAAAATAAGCCAAAATGACTAGGAATACAAATCATATCTCAATAATATCCTTGAATGTTAATGGCCTAAACTCATTAATTAAAAGACATAGACTGGCAGATTGAATTAAAAAGAAAGACTGAACAATATGTTGCCTTCAAGAGACTCATCTCATAGAAAAAGATACCCACAGACTAAAGATGAAAGGATGTGAAAAACATACCACACACACAGACTTAGTAAAAAAGTAGGAATTTCCATCCTTATATCAGATAAAGTGAATTTTAAGTCAAAGTTATCCAGCAGGGATCAAGAAGGACATTTCATACTGCTTAAGGGAACCATAAATCAGGAAGCTATAACAATCATAAATATTTATGCCCCAAACTACAGCACATCCATGTACATCGAACAAATCCTTCTCAATTCCAGGAACTGAATAGATCACAACACAATAATTGTGGGTGACTTTAACACAGCACTGTCATCATTTGGTAGTTACTCCAAACAAAAACTAAACAAAGAAACCATAGAATTTAATAACACACTCAATAACATGAACTTAACAGACATATGGATCCTTCTCTAAAATGGACCATATGTTATACAATAAAGCAACCTTTAGTAAATACAAAAGAATACAAAAACATACAGATACTACCTTGTATTCTATTAGATCATAATGGAATGAGATTAGAAAGCAATGATAAAATAAAAAACAGATACTACTCCAACATCTGGAGACAAAATAATACACTCTTGAATGAAGCATGGATAACAAAAGACATCAGGGAGGAGATAAAAAAAATTCTTACACATAAATGAGAATGATAATACAACATATCAAAATCTCTGGGACACTATGAAAGCAGAACTAAGAGGAAAATTCATTACATGGAGTGCATTCAAGAAAAGAATAAAAAATCAACAACAAAATGACCTAACATTACATCTCAAAGACTTACAAAAAGAAGAGGGAGATCCAAGATGGCGGACTAGGGGAGGCTGCGTTCCTTGTTGCTCCGTAACTCTGGTTTCAAGCAGAGGATATCTGTTTCTTGGTGAGGCAGTTTTTGCTGCTTACCGATCCCCTGCGGTTTACCCCATTTGTCTGCTGTGATGACCTGCAGTCTGCCAGCATATCGACGCCTATTTTGAGTGCAGATTGCTCACTGTCAGGCATCTATCATCTGCCATTTGCCTGCCTCTCGCCTGTGCATTGCCTGCCGTACACCTATCCATCACCCAAAGCACAAGGTTCACCTCCCAATGGTTCAACAACAGTCAGCAAACTGATCGCCGACCACCAGTGGAGCACCTGCTGTTGCCTGGAAGTTCACTGTGACAGTACCTGCAGATTTGAATACACGTGGCTGCCGCCATTTTGAGACAACAGCCAGGCCCTGTAGAACCCCTGGCCAGACTGACTAAGCCCCGTCTCCAGGATCCCTCAGACCAACGGATCACTCCCTGCCTCTGGGGCCCTCATGTCAACTGACTGCTCCCTGCCGCCAGGACCCCCAGACCAACTGACTGCGCCCTATCACCGGGATCCCAGACCAAATGATTGCACCTGGACTCCAGGAGCCCGCAAACACACCAATCACACTGGACCTCCAGGACCCCTGCCTGACCAACCGCATCCCGCCTCCAGGACCTCCAGCTGACCACGTACACCCCTGAGCAGCAGCTACCCATTTGCCAACACATTTTGAAGCCAGAGCAGCCATCTTGGATAATCCTGGAAGCCATAGCTGCGATCTTTAGGTGGGGCAAAACCCATCCTGAGACGCCTGCTGGAGGCTTGAAGCTCATTGTCAGGTACCTCTCATGCATCAGGCAACTGAACACTGGCAGGTTTCATTACTATATGACTGCTATACTATACATTTTCTTTTTTCTCCTTATTGAAAAAATTTGTTTTTAATTCTTCACTTTTATTGTTCTATTTTCCTTTTGTTTACCTGTTCCCTCGGAGTCTCTTTCTCCCTTTTTTGCATGCTAATATTCAATTTTTTTTGATTATACTCTCACCCTTTCTATTTTCTAGAACTTCTGTATATTCTTTTCTTATCCCATTAACAGTCACATTCTGCATCCCTCTGCATCCTCTTTGTCCTCCACTAGAAACAGCAGACCTTATTGCAAACCGTTTGTTTTACTGAAGATAATATTTGAACTCATTCTGTTTATTTTGGCAATTTTGTTATTGTCCTCATAGGGGCTATTTGGTCTGGGATTGCATAGTGTCTGAATTGGGCACTGCTAATATTGATCTCCCCTTAAGGAAACGGTTTAGGAAACCTGTAGGGCCACTATAAGCCTATAGGGGGAAATCTGCAATACCCTAGAACTGCACTGCTAGAGGGGAAGATACATGAACAACAGGAAAAAACAAGGGAAGAAAATGAGCCAAACAAATCTAGATTCTATATTAATAGAATCCAATGACAGTATGTTAGAAGAAATGTCAGAAAATGACTTCAGATTATACATGATTAAGATGATTCGCGAAACAAAGCATGAGATAAGAGAGCAAATGCAGGCAATGAATGATAATACCAATAAGCTGAAAGAGCAAGTGCAGGAAGCAAAAGATCATTTCTACAAAGAGATAGAAATTCTAAAAAAAAAAAAAAAAAATCAAAAATGCTTGAAATGAAGAAAATAATAAACCAAATAAAAAACTCAATGGGAAGCATCACCATAAGACTAGACCACTTGGAAGACAGAGCCTCAGTCAATGAAGACAAAATATTTAATCTTGAAAATAAAGTTGCCCAAACAGAGAAGATGATAAGAAATCATGAACAGAATCTCCAACAACTATGGGACATAATGAAAATAACAAATTTAAGAATTATCGGGATTGAGGAAGGCACAGAGATACAAACCAAAGCAATGAACAACTTATTCAATGAAATAATACCAGAAAAATTTTCCAAACCTGAAGAATGAAATGGAAAATCAAATACAAGAGGCTTAGAGAACATCAAATGCACAGAATCACAATAAGTCTACACCAAGTCACATTATAATGAAAATGCTTAACATTCAAAATAAAGATAGGATTTTGAAGGCCACGAGAGAAAAGCATCAGATTACATATAGGGGGAGACCAATATGGATTGCAGCCGACTTCTCAACCCAGACTCTAAAAGCTAGAAGGGCCTGGGACAACATATTTCAAGCTCTGAAAGAACATGGTTGCCAACCAAGAATCCTATACCCAGCAAAACTAACCTTCAGATTTGAAGATGAAATAAAACCCTTCCATGATAAATAAAAGTTAATAGAATTTACAAATAGAAAGCCTGCACTACAGAATGTTCTGAACAAAATATTCCATGAGGAGGAAATGAAAAACAACAATGCAGGTCAGCAAAGGGAGGAACCACCTTAGAGAAAAATCACTCAAAGGAGAAACCAAGCCAACTTAAAAACCAAAAATAAGCCAAAAGACTAGGAATACAAATCATATCTCAATAATAACCCTGAATGTTAATGGCCTAAACTCATCAATCAAAAGACATAGACTGGCAGAATGGATTAAAAAGAAAGACCCAACAATATGTTGCCTGCAAGTGACTCATCTCATAGAAAAAGACATCCACAGACTAAAGGTGAAAGGATGGGAAAAAAACCTACCACGCACATGACTCAGTAAAAAAGCGGGGGTTTCCATCCTTATATCAGATAATGTGGACTTCATGCCAAAGTTAGTCAGAAGGGATAAAGAAGGACATTTCATACTGCTTAAGGGAACCATAAATCAGGAAGACATAGCGATACTAAATATTTATGCCCCAAACAATGGTGCATCCCTGTACATCAAACAAATCCTTCTCAATTTCAGGAACCACATAGACCACAACACAATAATTCTGGGTGACTTTAATGCACCTCTGTCACCACTAGATAGATCTTCCAAACAAAATCCAACCAAAGAAACCATAGTACTCAATAACACAATCAATAACCTAGACTTAATAGACATATATAGAATATTCCATCCATCAATGAGTGGATTCACTTTTATCTCAGCAGCACATGGAACCTTCTCAAAAATAGACCATATGTTATGCAGCCCTTAGGAAATGCAAAAAAATAGAGATACTGCCTTGTATTCTATCAGATCATAATGAACTGAGAGTAGAAATCAATGACAAAATAAAAAACAGAAATTACTCCACCACCTGGAGACTAAATAATATGCTATTGAATGAAACATGGATAACAAAAAACATCAGGGAGGAGACAAAAAAAAAAATTCTTAGAGGTCAATGAGAACAACAATACAACATATCAAAATCTCTTGGACACTATTAAAGTGGTACTATGAGGAAAATTCATTGCATGCAGCGCATTCCAGAAAAGAATGAAAAGTCAACAACTAAATGACTTAAGGTTACAGCTCAAAGCCCTAGAAAATGAAGAACAGAATAACAGCAAAAGTAGTAGAAGACAGGAAATAATTAAAATCTGAGCTGAAATGAATGAAATTGAAACAAAAGAAACAATTCAAAAAATTGACAAAACAAAAAATTGGTTCTTTGAGAAAGTAAAGAAAATAGACAAACCCTTAGCCACACTAACAAAGAGAAGGAGAGAGAAGACTCAAATTACTAAAAATCATGGTGAAAAAGGAAATATCACAACAGACACCACTGAGATACAGAACATAATGAGAAGCTACTTTGAAAATCTGTATTCCAACAAACAAAAACTACCGAACACATTGACAAATTTCTAGAGACATATGCTCCTCCCAAACTGAACCAGGAGGACATAGACAATTTAAACAGATCAATATCAAGCAATGAAATAGAAGAAGTCATTAAAAACCTACCATCCAAGAAAAGCTCAGGACCAGACGGATTCTCAACTGAGTTCTACAAGACCTTTAAAGAAGAACTCATTCCAATACTTCTCAAAGTATTCCAGGAAATAGAAAAGGAGGGTACCCTACCGAAATCATTCTATGATGCTAATGTCACCCTTACACCCAAACCAGGAAAAGACACATCAAGGAATGAAAATTTTAGACCAATATCCTTGATGAATATAGATGCAAAGATCCTTAACAAAATATTGGCAAACGGTATCCAAAAACATATTAAGAAAACCGTGTACCATGATCAAGTGGGGTTCATCCCTGGAATGCAAGGATGGTTTAACATGCATAAATCAATAAACGTAATCCATCATGTCAATAGACTTAAGGATAAGAATCATATAGTTATTTCAATTGATGCAGAAAAAGCGTTCGACAAAGTACAACACCCCTTCATGCTCAAAACACTAGAAAAAATAGGGATAGTAGGAACATACCTGAACATTTTAAAGGCTATTTATGCTAAGCCCATGGCCAACATCATTCTTAATGAAGAAAAACTGAAACCATTTCCTTTCAAAACAGGAACAAGACAGGGATGTCCTCTTTCACCACTTCTATTCAACATTGTCCATGAAACTCTAGCCAGAGCAATTAGGCTGACCAAAGAAATTAAGGGAATAGAAATAGAAAAAGAGGAACTTAAGCTGTCACTACTTGCTGATGACATGATTCTATATTTAGAGGATCCAAAAACCTCCTCCAGAAAACTTCTAGACCTCATTAATGAATTCAGCAAAAGAGCAGGCTATAAAATCAACATGCACAAATGTAAAGCATTTTTATATGCAAGCGACGAAACGGCTGAAAGGGAAATGAGGAAAACAACTCCATTTGCAATACCCTCAAAAAAATTAAAATACTTGGGAATCAATCTAACCAAAGAGGTAAAAGATCTCTACAATGAAAACTACAAAACATTGAAGAAAGTAATTAAGGAAGACCTTAGAAGATGGAAAGATCTCCCATGTTCTTTGATAGGCAGAATTAATATTGTTAAAATGGCCATACTACCAAAAGTGCTATACAGATTCAGTGGAATTCCAATTAAAATCCCAATGAAGTACCCTACAGAAATAGAGCAAGCAATTATGAAATTCATTTGGAAGAATAAGAAAGCCAGAATAGCTAAAGCAATCCTTAGCAGGAAGAATGAAACACGGGTATCGCAATACCAGAACTTCAACTATACTACAAAGCAATAGTTAACAAAAACAGCATGGTATTGGCACCAAAATAGACAGGTAGATCAATGGTACAGAATAGAGAACACAGACACAAACCCAAATAAATACAATTTTCTCATACTAGACAAAGGTGCCAAAAATATGCAATGGAGAAAAGAAAGCCTCTACAACAAATGGTGCTGGGAAAACTGGAAATCCATATGCAACAGAGTGAAAGAAACTAAACCCCTATCTCTCACCCTGCACAAAAATCAATGCACAATGTACCAAGGACCTTGAAATCAGACCAGAGACCCTGCATCTTATAGAAGAAAAAGTAGGTCCAAATCTTCAACTTGTTGGCTTAGGATCAGACTTCCTTAACAGGACTCTCATAACACAAGAAATAAAAGCAAGAATCAATAACTGGGATAGATTCAAACTGAATAGTTTCTCTCAGCAAAGGAAACTATCAGCAATGTGAAGAGAGAGCCTACAGAGTGGGAGAAAATCTTTGCCACTCATACTTCAGATAGAGCGCTAATTTCCAGAATCTATAAAGAACTCAAAAAACTCTACACCAAGAATACAAATAACCCAATCAACTAATGGACTAAGGAAATGAACAGACACTTCACAGAAGAAGATCTGCAAGCAATCAACAAATATATGAAAAAATGTGCACCATCTTTAGTTATAAGAGAAATGCAAATCAAAACTACCCTAAGATTCCATCTCGCCCCAATTAGAATGGTGATTATCAAGAATACAAGCAACAATAAATGTTGGCAAGGATGTGCGGAAAAAGGTACACTCATACATTGCTGGTGGGGCTGCAAATTAGTGCAGCCACTCTGGAAAGCAGTGTGGAGATTCCTTAGAAAACTTGGAATGGACCTACTATTTGACCCAGCTATCCCACTCCTTGGCCTATACCCAAAGGACTTAAAATCAGCATACTACAGAAACACATCCACATCAATGTTCATAACTGCTCAATTCACAATAGCCAGACTGTGGAACCAACCTAGATGTCCTTCGATTGATGAATGGATAAGGAAACTGTGATATATATATATATATATATATATACATATATATATATATATATATGTATATATATATATATACAATGGAATATTACTCAGCTATAAAGAATAATAAAATTATGGCATTTGCAGGCAAATGGATGAAATTGGAGAATATCATGCTAAGTGAGATAAGTCAATCTCAAAAATCCAACAGATGAATGATCTCACTGATAAGCGGATGATGACACATAATGGGGGATTGGAGGGGCAATAATGGAAGAAGGAGGGACTCTATAGAGGGAAAAGAGAGATTGGAGGGATGGGGGGAAGGAAAAAATAACGGAATGAATCAACCATTATTACCCTATGTTAATGTATGATTACGCAAATAGTATGCTGTTACTCCCTGTACAAACAGAAACAACATATATCCCATTTGTTTTCAATAAAAATTAAAAAATTTAAAAAAGAAGAAGAGAACAACACCAAAGTAGTAGAAAACAGGAAATATTTAAAATAAGAGCTGAAATCAATGAAATTGAAACAAAAGAATCAACTCAAAAAATTGATAAAATAAAAAGTTGGTTCTTGGTAAAAGTAAACAAAATAGATAAACCCTTAGCCACAAGAATGAAGAGGAGGAGAGAGAAAACTCATATTACTAAAATTTGTTGTAAAGAGGAAATATCAGACAGACACCATTGAAATATATATCATCATCAGAAGCTACTTTCAAAATATATACTCCATCAAAATAGAACATCTCAAAGACATTGACAAATTTTTAGAGACATATGACTCTCCCAAACTGAATCAGGAGAACATACAAAATTTAAACAGATCAATTTCCAGTAACAAAATAGAAGAAGCCATTAAAAGCCTACCAACCAAGAAAAGCCCAGAACCAGATGGATTCTTACCTGAGTTCTACAACACCTTCAAAGAGGAACTTATACCAATACTCTTCAAAGTATTCCATGTAATAGAAAAGGAAGAAATCCTTTCAAACTCATTTTATGAAATAAATATCACCCTGATACCAAAACCAGACAAAGACTCATCAAAGAAGGAAAACTTTAGACCAACACCCCAGATGAATATAGATACAAAAATCCTTAACAAAATTCTGGCAAATTGCACACAGACACATGCAAACACACAAAGCATATTAAACAAATAGTGCACCATGATCAAGTGGGGTTCATTCTAGGGATGCAAGATTGGTTCAACATCCAGAAATCAATAATTATAATTCATTGCATCAATAGACTTAAGTTTAAGAATCATATGATTATTTTAATAGATGTAGAAAAAGTGTTTGATAAAATACAGCACCGCTTCGTGCTTCAAACACTAAATAGGGATAGTAGGAACATACTTCAACATTGTAAAGGCTATCTATGCTAAGCCCACAAACAACATCATGTTCAATAGATAAAAACTGAAAGCATTCCCTCTAAAATCTGGAAAAAGACAGGGATACCCTCTTTCACCACTTCTGTTCAGCATCGTCCTTGCAAAACTAGCCAGAGCAATTAGACAGACCAAAGTAATTAAAGGGATATGAATAGGAAAAGAAGAACTCAAGCAATCACTATTTGCTGATGACATGATTCTATATTTAGAGGATCCAAAAAACTCTACCAGAGAACTTCTAGAATTATGAAATGAATTCAGGAAAATAGCAGGATATAAAATCAACACTCATAACTCTAATGCATTTCTATCCATATGTGATGAATCCTGTGAAAGAGAAATTAGGAAAACTACCCCACTCACAATTGCCTTAAAAAACAAATACATGGGAATCAATATAACAAAAGATGTGAAAGACCTCTACAATGAGAACTACATAACACTAAAGAAAGAAATTAAAGAAAACCTTAGATGATGGAAAGATCTCCCATGTTCTTAGATAGGCAGAATTAATATTATCAAAATGACCGTAATTCCAAAGGCATTATACAGATTTAATACAATTTTATTAACATTCCAATGCCATTCCTCATAGAAATAGAGAAAGCTATCATGAAATTCATATGGAAGAATAAAAGACCAAGAACAGCCAAAGTAATCTTTTTTTTTTTTTTTTTTCAGTGCTGGGAATTGAACCCAGGGTCTTGTGAAAGGCAAGCACTCTACCAACTGAGCTATATCCCCAGCCCACCAAAGTAACCTTGAACAGTAATGCAGGACATATCACAATACCAGACATTAAACCTTACTACAGAGCAATAGTAACAAAACAGTATGGTATTGGCACTAAAATATACAGGTAGACCAATGGTACAGAATATAAGACAAAGAGACAAACCCACATAAATATAGTTATCTCATACTAGACAAAGGTGTCAAAAACATACAATGGAGAAAAGATAGCCTCTTCAACAAATGGTGCTAGCAAAACTGGAAATCCATATGCAGCAAAATGAAACTAAACCCCTATCTCTCACCCTGCACAAAACTCAACTCAAAATGAATCAAGGACCTCAGAATTAGACCTGAGACACTGAACCAAACAGAAGAAAAAGTAGACCCGAAACTTCATCATGTTGGCTTAGGACCAGACTTCCTTAACAAGACTCCCAAAGTGTAAGAAATAAAAGCAAGAATCAATAAGTGGGATTGATTCAAACTAAAAAGCTTTTTCTCAGCAAAGGAAACAATCATTAATGTGAAAAGAGAGCCTACAGAGTGGGAGAAAATCTTTTCCACTTGCACTTCAGATATAGCACTAATCTCCAATATTCATAAAGAACTTAAAAAACTTTATACCAAAATACAAAGAACCCAATCAATAAATGGGCTAAGGAAATGAGCAGACACTTCACACAAGAAGATACACAATTGATCAACAAATATATGAAAAGGCCCTCATCATCTCTAATAACTAGAGAAATGCAAATCAAAGTCACCTTAATATTTCATCTCACTCTAATCAGAATGGCTATTATCAAGAACACAAACAATAATAAGTGTTGGCATGGATGTGAGGAAAAGCACACACTCATACATTGCTGGTGGGACTACAAATTTTTGCAGCCTCTGGAAAGTAGTATGGCGATTCCTCAGAAAACTTGGAATGGAAACCACCTTTTGATCCAGTTATCCCACTCCTTAGTTTATACCAAAAGACTTAAAATCAGCATACTCCAGTAACACAGCCACATCAACGTTTGTAGCAGCTCAATTCACAATAACCAGATTGTGGAACCAACCTATATGCAATGATTTTGCCTCCTTATTTGATCTTAAGTGTATAGTAGAGAACTCAGTTATTTCAAGGGTACTTTGCTGTCTGATTTTTAAGAGTTTCTCTAGATCATTAGGTTTAAGGTGAAACTCATTCATTGCTTTAATTTGAATGATGAAACTTTTCTGATTGTATTTTGATTTACCTTCCATTTTCTGAAGGTCTGTTTTGACAAAACTGATTTGGAGAGATTTTTGCTTAACTGGAGTGTTGAGTTCTGTGCCTATATTTTCTTTTGTTCCATCAAATGATTGTACTTTTTCCCCTGAGAGTTTGTGAGCCCTGTTCTTCCTTCTGAACATTTGTGGAGTACAACTTTACTTGACCCAGTGTACCAACATATGAGGGAATAAATGGAACCATGTATGCAAAGCTTCCAAATGTCACTAAATTCTGCCATCCCTTGAGGTCACTGGAGCCACAAGCCACTCCTCTGCAGCATGATGAAACCATCACAGGGATGAACTACTCTATCTGTCAGCTGCAATGATAGCAACCAAGCCTAGTAACATCTTGGTGGTTACTAGGGAGGACATGGACACCACCTCCTGCCTCTGCAACACTGTCAGCACTGATTTATTCCTTAGACTAGACACCAGGCAGAAATGATCTGTCTTGTAAAAAACTGGTTCCATTTTCTTATTAGCCAATGACTCTCTTTTTAGGGGTTCCCAAGTGGCTGCTACTGCTGTTAATAATGCTTACCCTAAGAAATATACAGGCTAAAATTTGACTGATAGATTGTTCTAGAATATTTGGCACTAAAATTTTCTCCTTTCTTGAAGAAACTTGAAGAAGATTTAGCTAGAACTTAGACTAAGTTTCACAAGTAAATATTGGTTGAACATAAATATTACCAAATTAAGTGGAGAGAAATAAATACACCTGCTAAACTTATCACTTAGAATTAAATAAATACAAACAGAGGTTGATAGAATTGGAACACCTTCCTAAAGTTCAAATTGCATTTTTTTAGATACGAAGTATGGTTTAAAGGCATTGCTTAAATATATGTGATGTAGAAGAGATTAATTATGGGGACCTACCTTCATGAAGGACAGAGGAATTTACACCTTAATTTTAGATAATAACTATAATAAAAATTTAGTTGAAGAATGAATGCTCACCAATTATTATTCTTCATCTAATTATTGTATTTCCTTCGTGTAAATTAGATATAGAAAGTTAAAAATAATGAACATAAAATCTCCTTCCAGGAAAACAAAAATTAATATTTAAATCAATTACATATGGGCCAAGCACCATGGTACATACCTGTAATCCAGGTGACTCAGGATTATCAGGAGTTCAAAGCTAGCCTTAGCAAGTGAGCAAGGCCCTAAGCAACTTTGTGAGACTCTGTCTCTAAAAAATAAAATCAAATCAAAAGGGCTTGTATGTGACTCAGTGGTGAAGCACACCTGAGTTCAATTCCTGGTATCAAAAAAAAAAAAAAAAAAGGACAATACACATGAAAACAGATAGTTTATACACATGACTAAACAGATAGTTTAGTCTTTTAATCAAACTATGGCCTGAAAAATTAAGAGTAATTAAATAAAACCCCAAATAATTTGAAAATCATGTAGCTTGATAAATCTTAGGGAGCTATATTTTATATGGTTTCTGGCTATAACATTTTTCAAAGGACCCATAGATTGTAATATAATTTAAAATAATGGCAATGGTAGTGGAACAGTTTGACTTAAAATAGTTACATCTCTTTAGACAACAAATATGATGCAATTTTATTATAAATTTTTTTAAAAAGATATGGGTAATTGAAAATAACTTCATAACAACGGTTCTCTATTTTTTGTCAGGGGTCACCCACTCTGCAATCACCTGGAATGCTATTTAGAAATGAAGACACCATTCTTATGCAAAAAAGAAAAACAAGTAAACAATTAATATATAGCTAAAATACTGGCATAAGTTATTTTCAGTACTTATGACTTAGAAAACAATAATGCCTAAAACATTCAAAGTAGTCTTGCAGATAAGCCACAAAAAGATAGAAAATCCAACAGAAGAGAAAGTAATACACAATTTGCAAACTTTAAAAAAAAATTCACTGATAGATCTGTAGGTACACAGTACAGTGCCTGAAATAGTTATTATTGAGAAAATGGAAGTTAAGCACAAATGACCAGTAATTATAGAAAAACATGATAAACCTAGGTAGTAATCAGAAAAATGAAAGTAACCATGATACAAACTTTAAAACTTTAGATGGAAAAATTATAAAGTCAAATAAATTCAAATGTTGGCTATGATTTGGAGAAGTATAAACTCTCATATTTAGTCAGTGGGAATTTAAAGGGCAATGAAAATTTTAGAAGTTATTATGGAAATACTTGGTAAATAAAAAATGTTTTTGATTGAGCAATTTCATGTCTGGGAGATATAGTCAAAAAGAAAAAAATGTACTTCT